>NW_025110353.1:0-109660 GCF_011392965.1 Frieseomelitta varia
CGGACCATAACGAGCGACCAAACTGTATACAACAAGTTGTCGCTTTCTGTTTGAACTGGGTGGTATGATATCACTGTAGATAGATAGAAATTATTGAGAAGTAATAAATTTATTACTTGTCTTGTCTGGATTATATATAAAGTACTTAAAACTGAGAAAATTTTGCAATTTTGGAGCAAAAAATTCTCGACGTGCGTAGCAAGAGGTTAACCACTTGCGTTGGTAACTGATTGCGGACCATAACGAGCGACCAAACTGTATACAACAAGTTGTCGCTTTCTGTTTGAACTCGGTGGTATGATATCACTGTAGATAGACAGAAATTATCAAATAAATTTATTACTTGTTTCACGTGGGTTATATTTAAATATACTTAAAACTGAGAAAATATTGCAATTTTGGGACAAAAAATTGTCGACGTAAGAAGTAAGTACCACTTGTGCTGGTAACTGACTGCGGACCATAACGAGTGACCGAACCGTATATAATAAATCGTCGCTTTCTTTTTGAATTCGTCGGTATGATATCACTGTAGATAGATAGAAATTATTGAAAAGTAATAAATTTATTACTTGTCTTGTCTGGATTATATATAAAGTACTTAAAACTGAGAAAATTTTGCAATTTTGGAGCAAAAAATTCTCGACGTGCGTAGCAAGAGGTTAACCACTTGCGTTGGTAACTGATTGCGGACCATAACGAGCGACCAAACTGTATACAACAAGTTGTCGCTTTCTGTTTCAACTCGGTGGTATGATATCACTGTAGATAGACAGAAATTATTAAGAATAAATTTATTACTTGTTTTACCTTAAGAATAAATTTATTACTTGTATTGTCTGGATTATATTTAAAGTACTTGAAACTGAGAAGATTTTGCAATTTTGGAGCAAAAATGTCTCGACCTGCGTAGCAAGAGGTTAGCCACTTGCGTTGGTAACTGATTACGGACCATAACGAGCGACCAAACTGTATACAACAAGTTGTCGCTTTCTGTTTGAACTGGGTGGTATGATATCACTGTAGATAGATAGAAATTATTGAAAAGTAATAAATTTATTACTTGTCTTGTCTGGATTATGTTTAAAGTACTTGAAACTGAGAAAATTTTGCAATTTTGGAGCAAAAATTTCTCGACCTGCGTAGCAAGAGGTTAGCCACTTGCGTTGGTAACTAACTGCGGTCCATAACGAGTGACCAAACTGTATACAATAAATCGTCGCTTTCTCTTTGAACTCGTTGATATGATATCACTGTAGATGGATAGAAATTATTAAGAAGTAATAAATTTATTGCTTATTTTGCTCCGATGCATCTACGAGAGAGCAAACGAGACTCCAAAAATCTTTCTCTCTCTAACGATGATACGATGATCCGGCGGGAAATTCAAAACGGGCAACTGGTTTCTCGAGGTCGTTGCGTCGCGACGACGCAATCTCGGCGAAGCGGGCGCGAAAAAGGAAGGAGGCTGCGGCGTACGGTTCGCGCGTAATCTCGATCGCCGTTTCCGGAAACGACCGTATCCTGCTTCAGCCTGCCTGCCGGCAGCGCGGGGCGAGGAGGCTGGCGCGGCAGAGCGACAGAAGGGGCAGCGGAAGGGGCGGAAGGAGAAGAAGGAAGAGGAGGAGGATGATGACGAAGCTGCCTGCGTGGAGCGGAGGGCAGTGAGAGGGGAAGAGAGAACGCGAGGGGAATCGACGCGAAGCGACGCGACGCCCGCGATCGTCCAACCAAACTCGTGTGTATCCTACGTGCCAATTTCTTTTCTCGTTTTCAAATGAGCTTCGATGCGCCATCAAATTATTTTGACAAAAACGTGTTTATAAATAGCAAACCTATAAGAAGGATGTTGAAGGAAGGAGACAAAACAACTTAGTCTAATAAATAATAACAATAATATCTTACTCTAAATAACTTACTAGCCGAGAGCATTAGTAAAAAACAAAATAACTTACTGTAACGAATAACAATAATAATAATAATAATAATACTTGCTCTCATTCTATATAACTTGTCGTTCGCCAACATACATACGTTCTCGATCGTGTCCTGGTGACAAAGAGGTAAAGAGGCAATTAATTTTATCGGCTAGCCAATTAGCGGCCAATCAGTTAATTGACAATCTTTTCCGGACAGTTGGCGCCAAAATTCCCGCGCATCTTCTCTTTCAACGAGGCGATTCGTCGGCACCTGGAACCTGGTTTCCACCGACGCGGCGCAGTCGAGCATCGACAAAGAAACAGCGGGCGTAATCGCGTTTCGCGTTTCGCGTCGGGGAAACGGTCTTCCTTCCGAGAAGGAAGGACGCTCGACGCACACCTCTCGCTCGCGTTTCCGCGTAATCCACCGCGGCGCATCGGAGACACCTATCGCGTAATACTGCGTCGCCTCTCCTCTCCTCCTCTCTCTTCTCCTCTCTGGCAAGCGTCGCGAAGCTTGTCAAAGACAGGCGCAAGAATGTTAAGTATTCTTGCACTCTGGATCCTGGTCTAGCCTCTGGTATTTTTCGTTGGACATCTTTGTTAGCTCGTTCTCTTTAACCTTTGACCTTGTCACGCAAGGTGGAGAATTTTTTCGCGAGTTGCAACATTTTCTCAGTTTCACGTGTATGTTTAAATACAACTCGCAAGGCAAAAGAAAAATTGAGATAAAATTATCACTCCTCCTAGTTAAAGAGTAATATCACTTCTAGATATTATATAACTATTATAACTTCTATATTAGCTTTGGTATCTCAAGAGGCTTTGCCACTTGAAATTGACCCCCTTCACCAAAGCAAACATAGAGGCAAATAATTACCCATTAGTAATGTTTTCTTCAAGTTTAATAAACACTGTCGTGTGACAATAATTTAACTCATTATAACATAGCTTATGTTCCAGTGAAGTATATTGGCATCTAGTGTTCAGCCTGTTGTTAAATCATAGTATAAATTAAAACTGTATCAACTCTCAAGTGAAATAAAATTTCAGTACAGTATCAAACAGACATCGCTCGTGGATATACTCCTATATATACGTTTGTTGCAATTATCGAAAAAAATTTACAAGCTTCGCAGATATAAATTACGACAACGTTACGGGGGCTATATTCGATATAATTAGTAAAAGCAGCTGTTTCAAATAAGTACTACCGAATAAGAACTGCCCTTTGAAGTGAATTTCAAATAAAACACTTGAAACGCTAGAAAATTATTAGCAACAGAATTGAAAAACTTTGCCACCCACCGAAAAAGTGGATGAACCTACACGATCGAGACGAAAAGATTCGAAAAGAATCTAGAGTCTGTCTGTCGCTCGATGTCTCATCGTGAGGATGCGATCTTTCCTCTGAAGCGCCGCTTCCGACCGCGGACGCTCTTTCCTCGAAACGTCCTCGACCGGCAGCTCGGTTATCGCGAGCGGTAAACGAATCCGTTACGAGAGCCAAACGCTTCGATCCGATTTAACTCGATTCGATTCGATTCGTCTGCTTCCAAACATGCGAACATTTTCCCGCAAGTTGAAACCGCCGAACAAAACGCGCATTGTCGTGCAATCTTTCGACCCGCGCGATTCTCTCGTTAATTAACCAGCCGGGAAAGCAGAATCGCGGCGCCAGAATGAATCATCGTGGCGTGACGACGCGACGTTGCGATTCGTCGAGTTAATTTCTCGTCCGTACGAGAATATTAATATACCTCGGATCGATCGAGGAACCAAAATTGTCGCCCGTTGCACATTCGATGCAAAGAAGATTTTGAAGATTAACGTTAAGCAGACGACTCGGCGACGTCGTTGGCCTCCATCTCGGCAATGTCGGACTCCCTGGCGCCCGCGAGTCGGCCGATCGCGTGTGCCAGACGCGTCTTCAGCTTGCTCAGCTCCCTGACGGTGGCGATAGGGGTGAGGGCGTTCCACGCGGACGAGCACCCCGTCTCCGTGCCAGCGGACTTCCTCGAGGTGGACTCGAGCAACGCTGTCAGCGCCGCGTCGGCCGTCTCCTCCCAGTCCTGCATCGACATTCGATTACCATGCAAACGACGCGTCACAATCAGTCGTTACTCACCAGCCGATCGGACGGACGAGGCTCGAAGCCGATCGCTGCTCGCAGCGCCTCGTAATTCTCGTCGCTGGCGTTCCACCTCGTCACCAGCAGCAGCAACTCCACCGAGCATCGAAGCTCGTGGCCCGCTCGTTCCCGCACCTGTGACACAACCAAATCTGTTCTGCTGTTTGAACAATATTATAGAAAAATTTCTGCCGTCAGTCATTTCGTTTGTTAGTTGATTCGTACGGAATTGCGGAAAGCAAAGGAAACGATTTGAGAAATGAAATATGATAAACATACGAGTATTAGTAATTCAGAGTAAAAGATGGAAGTGCGTGGTGTGTAGGAAAACGTAACAAAAGAAAAGTGACTATATTGTGAAATGAAGCTTAAAAAGTTACTGTTTCATTTTTTTTTTTTTTTTTTAGTAGTACGTGCACTAACAATTCAACACAGAATAGACTAAGACAGAGTAAACGAGAATAATATTCGGTTTCGTGTGGCGGGAAACGCTTGCTCACTGTTCGCGCTTTCGCGAGATCCTCGAGGAGGGCGAAGATCGCGCGACAGGTGCGATCGAAGAGAAACGGCAGCCCGGTGTCGGCCAGAGATCCCTCGTTTCTTTCCCTCGCGGCTCGCAGCATCCTTCTCTCGACGTTCCTCAGCTGGCTGGTCAGCAGCCCGATCTCGTTCTATACTCGAGACAGACGTAGACCAGACACATGATAGTACAGACATATACAATTGCGAATTCGGTGGTATAACCAACCGTTATCCTGTCGATCTCTCGCCGGGCCGCGAAATGTTCGTCTATACGACGATGCACCGATCGGACGTGATTCTGTCCGACGCTGGGCGCCCCGGCCGCGGCTCTCCCCTCGCTCTTGGCCCCCCATTTGTCCATCAGTCGACGAACCACCAGCACGGAGGACAAACCGTCGTTGGACTGCACCCGATACCGATTCCCGGCGTTGCCCGACACCACCGTCACCGTCTGGCCAGTGTGCACCTGTCGCAGCCCCAGCGCGTTCCATCCTTGCCTCTGGCACTGGCCCGCGCTGAATTCTGAAACAGGCAAAGTCGACAATAAATACGGTCAAACGATCAATCCTAAAAGTAAGTTATCCTTCAGTTTCCAAAAGCTTCACTTTTCCTTCCTCCTCTTTCGTTTACAATAATTTTTGTGAAATTGGAAATTATAAACTGCTGGATGTAATCCAAAAGAACGAAACAAAATTGGGTGAGAAAAGGATGTGTTAAATTTACGACCGACGCTTCTCTTTTTGAAAAAAAAAAAAAAAAAAAAAAAAAAAGAGAGAGAGTCGAGCAGAGCGAGGTCTCTGGAGAAAGAAAAGGTCGAGGCTTCGCACAGAGGAGAACAGTTTGATATTTCGGAGGTTAGGCTGGTGTCGCGCCATCAAACTCTTCTCTCGAAACGGAGGTTCGCCTCTTGACGTCTGGCGCGAGTTGCACTCGCTCGTAAAGGCGTCTCGTAATTCCAAGCATTATGATCATCGTCAGGGGTATATAAACGTCTCATCCTATGTACTTACCGATCGTTCTCTCTCTCTCTCTCTCTCTCAGACCGTTGCTTATGTACACTATTATGTATATAATAACGCGTTAGCCTGTATACATTATTATGTATATAATAACGAGTTAGCTTGTATACATTATTACGTTCGTTAGGTATATACCGAACGTAAGGTATATAACGCGCTATCCGCAGAAATGCGTGTAACTACTCGGCCGCGTAACTCGACAACGTGAACAATATTCTTTGCACCGACATTCGTATATATCGACGGTTGTCAATTCCGAATTTTTTGGCCGTAACGCGGAACGCGGATAAAAAGGGAAACGTTGCGGCGTTATCGCGAGCTTGGAAATTGCCTGCACGCGGCAGTAATTGCCGAGGATTACACGCTAGTCGTGTGAGATGTCTTCGTAGCCACGCGAGCCTGAATATCACGAATATCATCGGCCGCGCGATTTCACAAATCTCCATCTCCGTTTTCTTCTTCTCTCTCTTTTTTTTTTTTTTTTTTTTTTCACCGAGGATAGCTGCGTTATCGTTTGCAAGTACGATGGACTTAGATGCACGCTCGCGTGCAACGTTCGCGAAAGCGCTGCAGGGTTTCTTTTTCCTGCTTTCGCCGGTCAGTCTCAAATTTCACGACGGTTTTCGAGCGTGGATTTTCCGCGAGACAGACTTCGCGTTGCACAGCGGACGTTGAGGATCGACGAGCTGCGAGACGGGAGGGAAAATAAAGGATCATCTGGACGAAGGAGGACGGGGAGGAACGACGATCCTGAGGAACGCGAAGACGGATGAGAGAGGGTTGGGTAGGAGGAGAGGGCAAACGACCGCGAATATATATATATATATATATATATATATATATATATATATATATATATCGTCGGAGCATTTCGCATCGTGATGCCCCGGGGATTCACGCGGCAGCTGAGAGTGCCTCGCAACTGCGGGCAACATCGAGGATTTGCAAAGCGATCGAACGCGCCCCATTCGTGATTCGTTCCTTCCATCTTCTCCGTCGTCATTTCGAGAGCGTGAGAAGTCACTCGCAACGAGAAAACAAACAGCTGGCCTCGTCTCGAGAACGATCCCGATCACGTTCAGATCGCGAGATATCGAAGTATGTGTTGGATTCGTCGTAACACACATACACGAAATTTCCACATTTCGCAGCCGCTGTATCATCACTCGTGGAGGTGAAGTGCAATTGCGGAAAGCGTACATTTCAGCCCTGAAGGCCGTTCATTTCCATCCCGTTTTCCGTGACTCACGAGGCTGGTTTCCAACCAGCGTTAGTGGATACCGACGTTCCAACGATGGGGAGAGAAGGAGAGATCGTTTTGAATATATATCGCTCGGGGGCTGTCGAATCGCGCCGCCCTGCCGGGGTACACGGGGCCCGAATCGTTTGCACGCCCGGCAGGGTCGAAGATTCGAGCGCGGATTGGACGAACGAAAACGAGGAATCCAACTCGTCCGGCCTGATGATGATTCTTCTCTCCGATCCTGCTCGCTCCTCGCTCGATTTCTCTCCCTTCTTTCCCGCCTTTCTCCTCCTGAATCTTTCCCAGAAGCGCGGAACCATCGTCCAGCCAACAGGAACAATAGCTCGCTCTCTCCCCCCTCCCCCCTCCCCCCGCTCTGCGAAACTCGTATAACGCGCACAATCGTTGTAATTAGAGATCGTAAAGCGTTGAAGCAAGGGTAGGTGACGTTGCAACGCGTCACATTCGAGAAGAAACTTTGTCGAACGCTCGATAACTATAATTTTCGACGAGGATATCTGGCTCGCAATGCCGAAGTCGAACTCGAAGGCTGATCGTCGGTTGGTGTTTCTCGTCGTGTTGGCGAGAAACCAAGCGAAACCAGCACATCTCGTTTCGTACCATCGAAACGACTGTTCGTAACCACCGGGACACCTGTGCTATACAGATTATAACCGCAAGGCGTTTAATAAGGCACGCTGCCCAGACAACGCGAATTTTTTAGGCTGTTCGGTGTTCCGGCGCTTCTCTCTCGACTTCTTGATGTTTGATTTGTGGATTTCGATCACAGCGCGCTTGCGAATATTTATAAATCTCATTGACAATGGCAGCTGTTCGAACAGCATTTCGAAGGGAATGGATCGAAATTGTTGTGAAATCGAACGAATCGAACCCTTTGTTTTATTTTTAGAATGTATTGAAAATATACGACGAGTGTACTCGACAAGAGCCACTTGCTGTAAGATGAAGAGTTAGGTTATAACAAAATGATAAATCTTTTTGGTGTTTCTTTGAAAAATTTTTAATTTCATTCATGGTTGTTTACAGAACTTGATGTTTTATTCTTTGAATATTATTCCATTAAAAATTCGAAGTGTGGAGAAAAGAACTTGAATTTTTCATCAGTTCGTAAAAAGAAGCAAGAAAATCGATGGTTTGTAAAATTAAAATGATTAGAGATAAATTTAACTTGTTTTGAGAGAGGGGAATTGTTTAAAACAATACCCATATCGATTCTTTTCGAATCCCATTTTTTTGAAACAATACGAACTAGCAGGATTATTTTCCAAATCTGTCCTCGATATCAAATCCGGGAAGTGTCTTAATTAAATGTCTTTAATTGGGAATTTCCTTTGTCTGTTTTATTGCCCTGAAATGTATCGAAATTACAAATATATATAATTTTCTTAATTACTTAAATTTTACAATAAACAGCAAAAGCGAATTTCTTTTCAATCGCGACGAGTATACTCGATATTAAACAAGAGAATTCCATCTTTTCACGACGAGTACACTCGACGTAAACGCTCAAAGGGGTCAAATTTAAAGCGCAGTGGCAATTAATATAGTCACGCGTTCAATGTTACGAACTATTACTGTTCGAACCTGCGTAAGTCCAGCCTCTCTTAGCGATTCTCTCTCCGCGATCGTCATTTTCCTTTTCTTTTCTTTTTTCGCGATCACCGTAAACGATAGAAATCGATGCTCTTCGTCTCGCGAAGGAACGAGTCGGTGTCGTTGTTGTCTGCACGTGATTTGCTATTATTTTCTCGCGAATTTAAACGACGGGCGGCGTGGACGCGAAATGAAAATTTGTTGGCAATCGCGCGTTCAGTGACGCGCGCGGGCCGCGTTGCAATCGTTACGGGCTGAGCTCGTATAAAGCTGCATATCAGCTTAAGGGGTGAGGCTAACTCGATTAGCCGCATTATTGGTATCGGATAATATGCAGCGCAGGGGTTCCTGCGCTACCGGGGCATATTAGTAACAGAATCCGTACAACGTCTGCCTCGTTTGATATTACCTACCTTACCGCGAGCGAGACGGGTGTTGCGTTTTCTTTGCACCGCACACACATCGGCCATCTCGCCTAAGTGCTTTCTCTGCGTGTATTACAACCGGGTAACCGGGCACCTGGATCGATACTTGATAGCAGCGGTATACGAAGCTTGTCAAATTAACGATGAATCATTTTGATGAAATTTTTCGTCATTCAATTTCGATCAGAACGTTGCTTCGGAATTGATGCAAAAACAATACTCTGACGATTAATCTTTTCGTTGTTATCGACGAGATTGTTTCGTCGAACGATGTAAGTAACACGAATTTTCGTCAAACTGTGCGAATTAACGACGAATCATCCAAATTTTTCATCTCTGATTGATGATCTCTGGCGATTAACCTTCGTTGTTATGAGATGTTTCGTCGAACAATATCAATATAGTCAATTACGTGTCAAACTACGTGTACAAATTAACGACGAATCTATATTTAATTTTATAAATAATTTTAATTATAGAAAAACATTAAATTACAAGTTTAAAACTATTAATCAATCAATTGATGTTAATTTTAAGTTAAGTAAAACTATTAATCTTCAAAATTCAAAAAATATTATAAATATGAATTTCATATATATATATAAATTAATTATTTAAAGGACTTGAAATCTTTATAAATAAATTTACAGACACAATATGTCTAATACTTTTGATTTTCGATTAAAACGGTTCTTTTGAATTAATACAAAGCCCTCTGACGATTAACCTCTTCGTTGTTGTAAACGAGATATTTCGTCAAACAATATCGATATATCGCGATGAAATCAGTGTCAATATACTGTATCGTGATCGTGTATTCGTAGTTAAAACAACTCGATACATCTCGTTCAGTCTCTTTCATGTTGTGGTCAATGCCGAATTGACTTTTGTCCAAATCGCTGGAACGACATTCGTTTCGTGGCCGATCTCACAACCGAAATCGCGACACGAGACGTCTTATTCCACAACTGATCGTCAATTTGTATATTTTGATCGAATTCAAACATTGCTGTTGCGAATCGATCATAGCGTCCGGACATCGACGAGCTCTGTGTACGTCGTAAAATCGAACGTAAATTACTTAAAGTCGGTGCCCATCGTATTATCGAGGTGTCTCGGAAAAAATATCATCCTTGTAAACTGTCCTCGCGGTGTCTGACAATTCTCCACTGTTAACCGTTCCACTTGCTCAGCCAGTTCCGCACGTTCCGTACATTTTTATTTCGGATATTTTTGAAATAATCCTCCCGGGTCAGAGAGAATTAAACGTTACAACCAGAGAGAATTAAACGGTAGAGAGCGAGGGACTTGTTAAAAATAGAATCTTCCTTCGAGATCGCATCGAAGAAGACGAAGTCGCCGCCACGTGCGGCTGCAGCCGGGCGACAGGATCAAATTCGAAATGGTTTATTTCCGGCGGATGTGGACGACAGAGACGCTCCCCCCTCCCCCCTTCCCCTTCACAAAATCCCCCCTTCCTCGCCCCCCTTCCCGATTTTTCTAGCTCCGACTTTCCAGTAGTCTACGATCGTTTGAACAGTCCGACGACGATCCTTCTCATCTGACAACGAATCTGAATCCTTCATTAGGGGTGGAGGACGAGAAGTGTTTCTCTGTCAGCTATCGACGCTCGCCTGAAATGTACGAACAGGGTGCTGCATTCAAGGAGGATGGATTGAATCCTTTCGCGCAGGAAGCAATCGCTCGGTTGCTCAAGGTGCGTATGTATATCTGTGTACAGCGGCTCGTCAATGTATTTCACCAAGGATATGTGCCCGTCGTGAGCTACGAGCAATAGTTAAAAAAAAAAAAACGAGTTCCCGAGGTATATTAATACAACGAATAATTGACTTGGCAATCGACGAACAGTCCGTTAAGTGCCAACGAAATTTATAAGCGGGTGTTTACAAGCGTAGAAGGAATACTCGGTCGCGTGTGCCGACACCGACGAGAGAGAGAGAGCTCGTCTCCTTAAGTCTCTAGTCTGTGGCGAGAAGCCCCGTGTTTGCGGTATCCCGTTTCTTTCTCGTTTACCGTCTTCGCGCCACCCCTCCTCTCCAAACGCGAATTCGTCGACGCCGACATCACCCATCAAATCGAGCAACCCTTCCTCTGCCACCACTTGCCGAGTCGATTAATCGCGAGACGTAACGAATTCGCATTCGAGAGTTCCTCCATTTTGTCTTTTTCTCTGTCAAACAGTCGAGCGATGAGTCTTGGGCAGTAACTCTCAGAAGCAGCAGATCCATTTGCGAGAAAACACATCTCGCGACAGTTTTACTCTCAAATGGGGAACGTACCTTTACTCTCCTTCTCTCTCTTTCTGCCTGATTTATCTCGCATCGTTCGCGTGGTAATCGATGTTTGCGTGTGCTCGGTTCGCGTTTGATCGACGAGGCGTTGGAGGAAGGGGGGTAGGCTTTACGAACGATGGCTAATTGCCTACCTACGCGAGGTGATTTCACGTCGAAGCAGCGGCGGCGGTGGCGGCGCAATCGAAAGGAGCGTAAGAAACTGAGAAACGGTTCGCCGTTCGTGGTTGCCGATCTTGTTTGACCGCGGATTCGTTTCGGCGACCAATTTTCAAAGAGCGCCGCGCACCTGCTGCCGCGTGTGCACGCCGCTGGCACGAGTCCTGTCTCGAGACGAGCTCGCTTTGCAAGATCGCGTTTTGGAGCGTATCGTGGTGGCCAAAAACCTCGCGACTCCGTGATTTCTCTCTGCTCTCGCGTGGAGAACCCTGGAGAACCGCGACACGCAATTAACACGAGTACGCAAATAGCGAACGTTTTATCTCCGTGAGATCCGTGGCCAGAAGAAGATGGTGGCCGCGTGTGTACATTCGATGCAAACAGGTTTTTCCCGATGCCCAGATCTCGCGACCCAATTCGCCTTCGAACAAAGTTTCTTTTTTTTTTTTTTTTTACGGGAACGTCGGACTGGAAGAAACGAAGAAATTCAGCCAATTACTTTTACGATTCTACGAGGTTCTCTCAAAGGAAAGAATCGGGCACTGATTGCTCGGATTCGCCGAGAGGTCGTTAGACTCGATTATATCACAACTGTTGGAGTACTTCCATCTTGTTAAAGTCAGGAACAGGAGCTCTACGTGGGCATCTGTCCACGCAAATACGCCGCTGTTTGACGTGGCAACGTCAACAACACCCAGCGTGCTTTTACAGGCCAATATGTCACCTCCGTCTCGCTTTCTCGCGTATCTCCCTCCCCTTCTCGCGAACGAAACACTTCGAAGTTTACAGAGTCTGCAGAAACCAGACGAGGTCTCCTCTCGCTACGTGTATATTGCAAACGCACCTTTACCCGGCCGACTTTATACTTCCAGTTTGGAAACTGGATGGACCACCACGGTAGTAGTTTCGCGACGTCGATTTATACACGTTCCCGTTCGCGATTTATCGCCGTCAAGCTCTTACTTTTCGCCGAGATCGCGCTCCTAATAATATTCGCGACATCCGACAATTCGACAGATATTACAGCTGTTCGAAATTATGTAGTTTCGCTGTTCGTAATTCACATGCTCGCGCGCGCGTGTGTGTGTTTTGCACGAAAGTTTTGAACGAAACGAACAGGTCGAGGTCCCGTTCGACGCAAGACCGCAAGACGGTCTGTAATATATCTCGCTGATAATTCACCTCGGTCGATCCAGTTCAATAGGATATCGTGAATAGAATGCCAAAGTTCTATAGAAATCCACGTAAATCGCATGTTTCGCGTGGGGAAGGGTTCGCGAGCGCTGGAGCGGCGAAGGGGGAAAGGGGAAAGGAGAGAGAGAGAGAGAGAGAGAGAGAGAGAGAGAGAGAGAGAGATTGAACTTTCCCGCAAAATCGACGTTACCGCGTTCGATAATCTCTCGGAGGCGTGTTTGATATATTCACGAAGCAGCGATGGATATTCTCTCACGGAATGAACGGAAGGTTTTTTTTAAAGAAGCGTATATAAAGTTATTCCACGAATTTGATCGGGACATTGCGTGACTGCAGATGTTCCTGAAAACGGTTGCCGGTAGTAGGCAGTGTATAATAAGCCGTACGCCCGAGATCATCCTTTTGATCTCGTGTTTAGGTTATAGCGTCCTCCGATAATTGGATTAATTAGCGCTTTTTGTCGAGAGGCGATCCCTGTAATCTAACGGAGGGGAATGATTCTCCTCGAGAGAAACCGAGAGCTGATCGGACATATTCGATACACGTGGGAAGTTGGCTCACTTCCCTCCGCGAAAATTACTCCGATCGCTCGATCGTTCGTTGATCCAACAAACGATTCGCTGTGTTAACCTGCGATGGCCAATTTGTCGCTATCGGATATTGATAGATTTCTTTTCTTTTGTTCCGAGGGACTTGAAACTTCCCCTGTTAATCCCTCCAGTTTTCGTTAATTCCGCCAAAGTATACATGCAATTCATCGTTCAGTTTATAATTTAATTTTTATAATAGACGAATGGAAACAAAATTGTCCCTTCGTCATTAGGAACTTCGTAATGGCAACGTACAATGCAATTGTTAATTCATTCAATGAAGTTCGTTTAATACCTCACTCGGCGATTAAAAAAAGAAAATACTTTCCAATGAAATCTCTTCAAATTTTGCCTCAAATTGCACGGTGCACTTGTAATTTATCATTTAAATTTTATGATTTAATTTATCATTGACGAATGGAAACGAAATTGCCCCTTTGTCGCTAGAAACGTGATAGCAACGCACAATGCAGTTGTCAATTCAATTAGCAGCTCGTTTAACCTCGCTTGCGCTGATAAGTGGTTCGCGGACCATAACGAGTGACCGAATCGTACAAAATAATTTGTCGCTTTCTTTTTCTTTCGAACTCGTGCCGTCATGACACCACTGGATAGATATTATTAAAAAGTAATCAACTTGTCATTCGTTTTGCCTGGATTACATTTAAATACACTTGAAACTGTGAAAATGTTGCAATTTGGGACAAAAAAAGTTCTGTCACTCCAGCGCAAGAAGGTTAATACCTTCAGCTCAGGGACTATGAAAGAGTGAACATCACCAGTCCAGCTTGCCTTTTTTCGATTAACTTTTTTCAAGCCCCGTACGTTATGCCTCGATCGTAAAAAACTACAACTCGTGATTTTCGAAACGAACTAGTAATCTTTCGGGCCGGAGGAGGAGAGATATGCAAGGGCAAATTCTCAACAAGTACGCGGGTGAACGATTTTCTTCCACGTTTGCGTACGCGATCCCCATACACACGCGAGAGGACGATTGTATTATCCCGGTAGTTAATGCTATTTCGCGAGGCGAGTTTGACGAGTTTACGACGCGATTCTACGAGGGTACAAAACGGACGGACGGACGTCTCGCGACCGACCGACCGACCGACCGACCGCCGCCGCCGCCGCCGCCCTCTCTCGCCGCCAAGCCATTCTTGATTTATGCCCGACGTTACCTTTGCCAACGGATTTACATCCCGATATTTATTATACATCGCAATATTATCGCGCGAGGCCTTTATTGCGTTAGTCGAAAAGCCACGGAACGGCCACAGGGAACAACACAGCCCCGTGTCACCTTCTTTTTCTCCCCTTTTCGTTCGTTTCGTGGCCGTGCTCGCAGCTCGCGCGGTGCCTGCGGCCCCCGATGCTTTCGATGCCATCTCCTCCAACCTCCTTTACCTTTTTTGTCCGTGCCTCCTCTTAAACGGCGCATCCGCCTCGCGAAAGTCACCCTCCAACCAGACAGCGCGAAAACCCTTTCCTCTCCGGTGAATATAAGATTTGACAGATTGTAAATCAGAAAGTAACTTGGCTTCTTATTATCTTTCTGATCGCGAGAACTTTACGTTCGTGACGCGTACGACGACACGCGTCAATAATCGTCCGAAACTATCATCCCTCTCTGGTTCCGTACGTTCTTTATCTCGACGTAATAAATAGCTGTTGCCTAGGTAAAAGGCTCGAGGCGTTTTCACCGAAAATTCATCGGTATCGTGGTCCGCGTTCCGCGAACCAAGGACCATCGAGGAGGATCGTCGTGCGAGGATGGTCGTTTTTTCGTGTCGAGGCTCGTGTATCATTAAATTAACGTTAAATAAACGGTTACGCGGAGCCTGGAGTGGAGCGTACGTCCGTGTGTATCGTGGCGGGCGAGTGTAAGTCTGGACCGATTATTCATTCAAGGAGCCAAAAGAGCCACTGTCGGCTCCCGGTTCTTCCAAACGGACACACGCGATCGGCTATCGTCGTCGTCGTCGTCGCCGCCGCCGCCGTCGTTTCGCTCGTCCTCTCCTTTTGCCTCTACCTTAGTAGTGACCTTGCATCACGCCAACCACTTGGCTACCCTCGTCTTTCTGCCGTCTTTTCATCCTCTGGTCACCCTGTTGCTGGCCTGTTTGGCCAACTTTTACCATGAGCCGTTTTCTCTATTCGGTGAATAGAAAACTTGAAAGGGAGCACGTGCTCCGTCTTCATCGACTTTGAGCACTTTCCCTTTCTACAAATATGTTTCTATCGCCGCGGTATTTTATTTCATCGTACACTTTGTTACATTTGTTTTCTGTATTCTGCCACGAGTATTTCGCCTTTCGTTTATTTATTTAACGGGGAATTTTTTTCTGTTTTCGTATATTTTTATAGTGCGTGGTAATGTTTTGTTTTACTATGTATCTTGCTACATTCGAACAGAAATACATTCTGTGTCTCTCATTTATTATAAGGGGAGCTAGAAACAAATGAGAATATGATATAATTGTAAAATAAGCTAGATATTGTGTCATTGCAAAGGAGGATTTTGGCATTAATCTGAAAAGACTCGAATGATTTTGCATGTTATATGTAGAGTCGAATCGTTTGATTTCTTTGCAAATCTCGTATCTAACGGGAGAAATATCCTGAAAATATCCAAAAGGCGCGCTTGCATTAAATTCCTGTACTAAAGGAACACAGTCGATTTCATTGTGAATTAAGCAGAAAGAGAAAGTATATATACGAAATGTACTGTGCATTTGTCAGCCAGATTTACGAGCAACGAAACGCAAGAATTCACGCTGATATCTTTCTGGAAAAATACAATGAAGAAAGGCTAGGTATCTGAGGAATTACGGAAAGTATAGCGTACAGAGACTGAACTAGGGTTTTCGAAACATTCGGACGTTCCAATCATTATCTGACCTTTTGAATATCTAGAAACATTGTTGCAAGTAAATCTGTAACTGTCGGTGAAATCAAGGGAGAATATCCACATTGGGCAGATTTATTGTATATTCGTTGAGATATCCTACTCATTAGATTTATTATAATATTCGTCACGATACTCACGTAAAAATCTTTGGAAACAGTCAACGTTCGTGCGTTATATATTGACAATTGCATAACGCGTTACACCGCGCGAATCATAGTAATTTACACTCGGTACAGTATTAAAATATTGAGGAGTTTATATGATTTAATCGCATGAGAAATACTTTGAACTCTTGAAAAGTGTTCCAAGTGTTCGAGTCGGCGAGTGACAGGAATTTAGCGCGAATGAACAACTTTGGAAATACCATTGACATGATAAACGGCAGAGGACTTGGAAGGAATCGTTTTCATAAATAAATCGAGGGAAAAATTTGCGTGTAAAGGGCTGGCACCTAGCAATTGAAAAGACATTTCTTTCTTCGTAACATTTATTTAACACGTTAAGCACCGTGTCGGTCACTGGTGACCGACGAAGCTAATTTAGTACACGAACACAGATGTATATGAATACACACGTATATTGAAAATTGAGAAGAGAAAGGATAACAGCTGAATATCACTTTCATTATGATTGTACAGTATAACAGTGCAATAATAATTTCAGTGGGTTTTATTAAAACAGTATTAGGCAAAACCGAAGTAGTTTCCCTCGCAGAATGTTGCAACTTAATCACTCTATTTCTACCGATATTTCTTTCCCTGTAGCGTTCTACATTCTTCGTCGCAATTTTCATCAAATTTTACTGCAACAACACTGCAGTCACTTTGTTGACGTAGGATTTGTCGGAGATTTGTTTAATTTGTCGGAACTCGACGATGCCTGCGTTTCCGCGTTCCATTCTCGGCCCGCATCGCGCGATGCAGGAGGCAGCTACATACGTGAAATTGAAACGAACGTTCTCGAAGCACTCGGCAGCAGATAAGCAAATGAGCGGGGCACGCGCTTCTTTTCTAACGCTGCCACGTTCCAAGGTCAAGGCTGTTCCCTCCTTCTCAAGAGCATCTGGCAGAGAAGGATCCGGTGCTCCGGTTCTTCTTGAAAACCCTCGTGGAGTAGGCTGCTGCCGCGTTTGGGTTTGTTTGGAGATACAGCCATACAGCCATACAGCCCGTACGGTGATAAATAAATTCCCCCCTCGACGCGGCTCTCGTAGTCGTCGTCTCGAACAGCCCGGGGTTACGAGCTTCAAGTTCAGAGAAAAGAAAAATATAAAGAACGATCCAGCGACAGGATTATGCAAGCCGGCATTGGAGATGTTACGTAATTGAACGAGCAATGAAATAACATGCGGAAATAAAGTAATACTACACGCACGGTTTACGATGATTACAGCTGTGAATGTTGCCGCCGATGAATGGAAAATAGCGTAGAGACTGTGGCTGTCAACGTCGTTACGTCGTAAGGGTATCATTAAACGATACCGTACAATTTTATTCGAGTCGGGCAAAGAAAAAAAAATCTCGAAAAAGATCTCCATACTTGTAATTTGTGCAAAGTTGATAGCGGGACATATTATTGTGTCCAGTGCAGAAAATAGATCAAATTAAATATATGAGTGATCTCGACTGATAACCTAAAGGATAAAGAAGTGGTCCTAAAATTAAGAAACTTTCTAAGACAGTCGAACCTTTATGACGAATTGTAAGATTTAATTTCAAGTGGTTGATGCGAGTATAAATAATGAAAATAAAAGACTTCCACTGCAGAACGCAGTGACGTAGAAATGTTTCGATACTGGCTGTAATAATACTCGCTGCAATACTAAACAAGGTTGTCCCGATATCGATAGTACGATCAGAAAGTTGAAAACAATGGAATAAAATTCGTTCACGCAAGATTTAGTTTTTGAGAAAATCGAAAAGTTTGCAAGTTGAGTTTGGGAGGTTACTCTCCACCTGTGAAGACAAGTCGATAACGCGGAATGAAATTTCTTTCGTGGAATGCTTCGGTTCTCAAGAAAGTCGAGTTTGCAAAGAACGATTATTTCCAACGCTGTGTCATTTTGTTCGAATAAATTGCTGCTTGATGACACGTGCAGAAAGAGTTCGCCGAGGTGAAAGGTGCACCTATCGAGGATGCAGTCTAAGCGTCAGGGTGGCGATCCCTTCCGAAAAATGTTCTCCGGTGAGTCGGAGTGGAAAATGTTGCTTGTCGACGATGTTCCTCTTATCGGAGAATGTGTCTCAGATAACCGGAGCACGGGGGGAGAAAACACTTAAGAACCGGCTCCTCCGTCGTCAACTTTCGGTTTCTACTTCCACCGAAAGTGAAATCGAGATAATTCACGCGATGTCCAAGTAAAATTGGAGAAACTGAAAAGATCGTGAAGTGAGTAGTCGTGGGCGTTCGTTAAAAAAAAAAAAAAAAAATATCCGATATCCGACGTGGTTGGCATTATTTCAGAAACGACGCTGCTCGTCTCTCCCGGGCTCGTCGCGGCAATCGATCTTAATTTCCGTCCGACGCCGTTTTTATTTTATTTTCGTGCCGATGATGAATGCGCGGATCACCGTTGAATAGCTCCTCGCCTCGTGCTTTATTTTCCTAGCTGCTGCGGCAGTTCGTCGCGGCCCCGACGATGTGTGTTACACCCGTATTTACAAGCTGCTTTTCGGCTAGAGAGATCAGCCTCGTAAATCAGCGCGTCCGCGTCGAACGTTTCGTCGTCGATTCGCGTGCGTTTCGTCAAAAGACGAGAAATAAAAGAAAACATCGACAGGGCAGTGGGAAGAACAATGGGGGGTAAATCCACATTCCGCGGCCCAATGTCCAAGTTATGCTCATCATGTTTCACGAACAGTTTCCCCGAAAATTTGTTCTATTCTTGCGACCGATGGCGACCGAGGAGCCCACAGGCATCTCGGTTATTCTAGGTTATGGTCTAAGACAGAGGGCTCGTTCGCGGAAGGAAAATCGGGGATTAGGACGGGGGAGAGAAACACACGAGCGAGAGTGGCGATCATGTGGTCGACAGATGGTGGCCTCCCGGTTCGTTGACAGTGGATTTTCGGTATTTCCCGTTTATTCGAACCGAACGACAGATTCGGCGAGAGGCCTAACCATACCAGTGCCTCTTAATTACGCTCCACCGCTTTTTTTCTTTTCTTTTTTTTTTTTTTTTTCCTCTTTCTATTCGAGAGATCCAAGTTTCGCGTATTATCCATTTTATCTTTACTTGACAAACGCCCTCTGGCATTCCGTGGCAGAAAGCGAGATCAACTCCTTGATAATTTTGTTTTATTTTGAGAATGTGCTGCCCCTTCTTCTCTTGATTACTTCTAGGCGATGATGAATACACAGTAAACCCGCTTGCTGTGAAATTGAGTTGATGACAAATTTCATTGGCGTTCCTTTGAAAAAGTTTTCAATTTTTATACTTAATGGTATTCACGTTACGGTGTTTACAGCACTTGACAAATTACTCCCTAAAAAGAGAAGGATTAAAAATTCAAAAAAATTGAATTTTTCATCAATTCCTAAAAAGCAGCGGACAAATCAAATATCTGCGAAATTAAAATTGGAGATGCATTTAATTTATTTTTGCATTGTATCGTTTTGCGTCAGAACAATTCAGCATATTTCCTTTCGTTGCGTTGAAATATTCTGAAATGTGCTAAAACTCTATACAAATAGAATATATACACATGAATATATACAAGTAAAAATATGTACAATTTTCTTACCTAAATTCTACAATAAAGCGAATTTTGTTTCTACACGACGAGTCTACATACTCGACGCAAACGCTCAAGGGGTCAGAGGCGCAACAGCAATTAATATAATAACGGCGTTCAATGAGAATCACGATGGCTACTCTCTAGAATTCTCGAGAATTGCTCCATAGAATCCATGGGTTAATCGACGATTCGTGGATGCATGCGAACGACGTTGAGATAAGACAAAGGTGACCAAAATTGGACGGTACATTCGTTTCGTTCTAATGGACATTCCACGCGTGCCCTCGGGCAATCTTATTCTCGGGAGAACCGTGGTAGTAGAGATTACGCTTTGTCCGTCGTTAAAGCGCAAACAATACTAAAATCGACAGCGATTTCTCGATAAAAACCGTCCGAGATGGAAACGTCGATGGAAAAGTTCCCGGAATAATGCAGGAAGGACGAGAGTGAGACAGAGCGTTTGATGGGAAGGGAGAGTCAATCGTGTTAAAGCATGCAGTCCGGAACCGTTGGCATCAACGGTCAGCGCAATTAGTCTTTCAGGTAGCCGAGGGTCTCAGGAAATTCTCAAGATCTCAAGGTCTGCGAGGGATGAATCGTCTCGGGTAGGGCCGTTGCGAAAGAGAAACCGCACTCGGCGGGGCGCTGCGTGGCGCCAAGCTGCTTTTGCACCTCGTCTACCTACATCGCAGCATCTCGGTTCCGCCACGAGTCTCGACTACTCGGCGACAGGCGCATCGCCGAGATGCAAACGTTACCCGCGTTTGAATATGTACTGGGAATTCAAGGTGGTTCGACGGATGGAGAGTTAATGGACCGTAAGGTCTCTGGTCGCTTTTCTTTTTTTTTTTTGCGTTCGTTCAGCGCCACCTCTTCGTACACGTGATCCAGCCGAGCCTAGGAGACGTGTATGTACGTGCAATGTCGAATTCTCGGGCAGACGTTATAAATAAATGTCGAGCAACGGGATCGAGATGTCCAATAAATTAATCGGGGATTCGAATTCGTCATTGTCGGGGTGGCGACGCGACGTTTGACGTGGAACGATGCTAAATATCCGAGTAGAGTTCCGCGAGTAGGGCCGCTATTTATCGAGCCTCGCCGGCGGCTCTCACTCTCAAAAGATCGACGACGACCACGACGACGACGATGACGACGCGTGGGAGGCGCTCTCGCGACTTCACGGATTTCTCGCGGCAGCGGAGACGTTGTGTTGTTGCACGCACGCACGAGAAATCGGATCGAGAGATGGCGATACAGAAATACCGAATAGTTGTCTAAAAGTGTGTGACGGACGGACAGCTGGCCGTCATTAAAACCCCATTAGCGAGGAGCCCCCCCCCCCCCCGGACCACGTAACGCACAGCCCCCCAAGTTCTAACAATATCTTTCACGCCGCTCCGCCACCACCCACGCTATTAATATTGCTCTCTGTACCTTCCCCTCGGCGGCCAACGCGCTTCACGCACACTCGCTCGCCCACCCTCGCCCGTGACTCTGCTTTAACCCTCCTCCTCCACGCTTTATATATTATACGTATGTACGATCTCGACGCGATCGCGTCGACTACGCTTGCGTGTTTTAGACGACAATTATTCTACCCCGCTTATTACCTCTCTTTGCCTCGGCGTTCGTCATCCTTCAAGCAGCAATCCGACGAGCAACTGTAACAGAGTCACGGAATTATAATCGCGATCTCGCGTTTCGATGACTCGATTAGTGTCTCACCTATTCGTCGGCTGCGTAAATCACCGGCGGCGCATTTGCGTACGACCGTGGCTACGAAAATAAATCTTGCCGCGCGCGTGGCTCGCAGAAATCCCGCGCTCCGCGAGCAAGACGCGCGCGCGACCCTGATCGATCAGTCTGCTTCTTTCGGCACCGCGACCGACCGGCGAGGAAAAAAAGAGATAAGATGGTAAAGGGAGAAATAAAAGGAGGCCAACGTCCGACGCGCCGGCACGAGAGTGTCCGTCAAACCGCGCCGCGGCGTTCGTCGGAAGCCGGGCGTTATGTGGGTCAAGTTCGAAATAACTATACGGTACCACGAGGTGCCTCTTGCACCTCTTCGTCTCGTTCGTCAGCGGGCAGGGCGCGCTGATCTTTCACGCCAATTTTCACGCGATCTTTGGATCTCGAGGATCGAAAAGTGTCAACTTTTTCGTTATTGGAGGCAAAAATAGGCGCGGTGTCGTTCTTTGAAACCGAACGATCGTGTCACAGAATATTTGGACAGAACGGGGTGGGTCGAAGGGGTTTGAATTTCGTGGATTCGCAATTTGTCGAACGTGGCAATAAAAGCGCACGTGAGAAAGAGAGAGAGAGAGAGAGAGAGAGTGTGAGTGAATGTGTGTGTGTGTGTGTGGCACTTTCGAACAATAAGAGAGAGACGGCGTTTGCTTTTCTCGCGTTCGTTTCGCTCGGCGACCGAAATAAACGCTCTCTCTTTCGCTCGCTCTTTCCACGGTGTGTTTCGGCGAGCGGGAGCGAGGCGGGCCGAAGAAACAAGCGTGGAAAAAGAGAAAGAGATCGGGTGGTGTGGCTCGCCCGCGTTCGGTCTTTGTAGCGGCAGATCAAACTCGGCGGGTCATTAATTAAATCTGGCGGAGCAGCCATCGTCCGTCCGTCTTTCCGCCGTGTCTCCGATTTACTTTACACGAAATGCGCCACGGTTATAAATATGGCTCCTCGCGATGGGGACCCTTTTCCCCGAACTTGATCTTGCGGACCGCCCTCGGTGCCGGGGGACACGCGACGGTGTGTGCTGCAAGCTCTCTCTCCTTGACGTGGCCGCCGATCGAGACAGCTTTTCCCTACGCTGCTCAGCCTCACAAAGCTCTGCGAACCGTGGACCGACGTCGCCTTTGCTCCTCCAACAATTGCACGCCTCTCTGTATCGCCTTGTCCTGTCAGCTCGTTTCTTCTTCTCTTCTTCGTTTCTTTGCTTCTCCACTTATCGCGCTGACAACGTGATCTCTCCCTGTCTCCGGTATTATACAGCTCGATTCGAAATCACAGCGTGTCAATTGGAAATAATTCTCGACTCATCTCGTTTTCTTAACCTCTGACGCACGTCGAGAATTTTTTGCTCCAAGATCTTACATACTTTTCACAGTGTTCTCAAGTGTATTTAGGTAAAACAAGATAGGCGAAACAAATAATGAATCTATTACTTGCCAATAGATTTCTATCCGGTGACATCGTAGCGACGAGTACGAAAAGAAAAGGAAAGCGGTTTCGGTCGCTCGTTATGGTCCGCAATCAGTTAAAACGTGGTTAACCTCTTGCGCTGGAATGACGCGCACGTCGACAATTTTCTTTTGCTCCAAAATTGCAATATTTTTCTCAGTTTTAAATATACTTAGGTATAATGAGTAATATTTGTAATGTAATATAAATATTTATATCACAATGGTAGAAACAAGTTGTAACAAATAACTTTAATAGTGTAATATTCAAGTAAATGATACATTAAGTGTAAGAAATAAGTATACCCAGACAAAACAAATACTGCAATCATCATGTTAATTATTCATTCGTTATTTAATTATTCATTATTTAATCTTCGTTATTTTATATTCATCATTAGTAATTATATATTTTGTTACATTGATAATATTTTTATATAAACTACTAAAATTAATTACGGAGTTATTATTTATTTCTAGTATTGCTATATATTAATTTATCTATCATCATAATTACCACAATGTCATACCGACGAGTTCAAAAATAATATTCGTAATATAATATAAATATTTATATTACAATGGTAGAAACAAGTTATAACAAATAACTTTAATAGTATAATATTCAAGTGCAATAAATGATATATTAAGTGTAAGAAATAAGTATACCCAGACAAAACAAATTTATTATTTCTCAATAATTTCTGTCCAGTGATGTCGTACCGACGAGTTCGAGAAGAAAGCGACGAATTATCGTATACGCTCGTTATGGTCCGCAATCGGTTGCCAGCGCAAGTGGTTAAAAAAACCCCGTTTTATTTTAATAGTTTGGAATTACGTTGCCTCGCTCCATTTGGAAGCGCACCCCCTGCCAAGGGCCAGCGTGGTCCGCGTAAGCGCCGATTGATAAAAATAATTCCTGCCTGCCGTGTGATCTCGAATCTGGCAAACACGTGGAACCGAGCCACTCGTAGATAGGCTACGCACGTACGACATCGATTCTACGACTACATCATGCATGCTTCATTCCGCTGGGGTGAATCCATTCGCGATCGATTCGTGAACGCGAGCGAGCGTGCGTTGGAACGATCGGAAACGTTCCGTAGTCGTCACAGTTGACGAGGTCAGCGATGCAACCCAAAGTTCGAGAGCGACCGAGGGATATTATACGTTGTTACTCGGCGCGGTGTGCCGTAGGAAGCTTCGCCTAAATAGACAGGTTTGATCGATGCGGCTTCCCGGCGATATTGATAAATAAAGGCGATTACAGCGATGACGATTCCGATGGTCAATGAATTTATATACCTGACAAAAGCCCTGCTACGGCCGATAAATCAGCCACCACCTCCACCATCTTGCCAGCCGTTCTCTCACTTTCTCCCACGACACGACGACGGTGACCGCCGTCCGGGTAATCTCTCAATCTAAATCGATCGATCTGCCAAAACGACTTCGATACGGAGCTGTTTATCATCGACCACTTACGAATTTACCTCGCCGATGCGCCCGTACACAACGGGAAGATCCGGTGATGAAGCCGTGATCTCTACGTGGGAGCACCGCGGGGGTGCCCGAACGGAACTCGTGTAGATACTTGAACTTTCGTTTTTATTGCGCGTCGATGAACGCCGGGCCATTCATTAAATTATACAAGTCGCGCTGCGTTCGTCGAATCTTTGCTCACCTACGACGAGAGCACGTACGAGTAAAAACTTAGGCCGCTTTGCGTAAAAGCTCTTTGAGTTGTTGCATCAAACGTTTGCTCGTTTGCCTCGTTCTTCTTTTATACACTGGCTCTCGCCAGTCTTTCCCTCCCTCCCCCCCGCCACTCGTCCAACGTTTGCACGCTCGACGTCTTTGCATGCTCGCGGAATGATACGAGGGGGAATATCAGTAACGTGAGTCAAAGTTTATACGAGTTTGCACGTGTATATATTCAGGCTCTCCGCGATGGATGCAATCCGATGGTTTGCAATTTCCCACCTTGCTAACCGCCTCTCCCGCTTCGCTATTTTATATCGACAATATCTCGGTGAACTTTGTTCTTTGAAAGTGAAAATGGTCAGAGTGATTAATTTGTAATTCTTGGTAAATTTGTAATTCTTGGTTTTACAAACAAGTGAAACAAGTTTTTAGAGATTTAAATGATATTTTTGGTAAAATGTAATGCATAATAGGAGAAACTCGTCTTTGTCTTTCAAAAAAAAAATGTTGGACTTTGAAGAAACTTTGAAAGTTGAAAAGCTTTGAAATTTAACAAACTATCAAAGTGATCAACATGATCGATTTATAATTTCTCTCAGACACTTTATGAACGTAAAACAGTGTATTTTTAAAATATAACAATGGAAGCTCGTGCATTTGTATTACAACATTAGAACTACCAAAAAGTGATCGAAACGGTCGATTTATAGTGTTTGTTAGACACTTCAGCCAACTTAAACTGGTGTATTTTTAAAGATTTCAATAATTCGTAAAAGTATACGAGTAAGAGTTCGTACACTCTGCATTGCGTTATAAAGTTGTTTTTGTCTCTGATGGAAATCTCACACTTTGGTCGTCGGTAGTTAAGAAACTTTTTTTACATGCTAGTTACAAGAAAGAACAGTTGGCGATTCAGCTACAGATTTTTTTCAGCCAAATAAAATCGCCATTAAATATTTCTTGCAAGATTCCGCAATTATTCAAGTGAATGAAAATCAGGCGACTAGAAGGCGATTAAAATTTTCAACCTCCTTCTTTCTACGCATACTTCGAATCATGATCGCATGATACAGTAAATTTGTAGCACTTGGCAAAAATTTCAAATCAATACAGCCGGTGAGTTGAGGTTTTCGGCAAGTGTATATTTTATACGACACGTCCTCTAATTATCCACTTGCTGTTCAAATTCGCGCGTATCTCGCGATCACGCTGAAAAATAAAAAAGAAAGAAAAGGCGGTGTTAAAGTACGGTGCTAATTCGTCTCGGGGCAGAGACTGTGGCTCGCTCGTTGGTTCGTTCGACGAGACACTAAATAATTACCGGACCAACTGGCTACCGGTGTTGCCGGTTTAGGAAATTAGCTCGATAACGTTGCCGATAACGCGTTCCGCTTCGCGCCTGTTCCGTTCACGCTCAGTAAATTGCACGCGTTTCAATTTGCCACCAGCAAACGCGAAGACGAAGGCGCGTTTCCATTTTTTTTTTTTTTTTAAATCGAATTTATTCGTCTTGTCAAATCCGCGCTATGCGTCCAGCAAGATCTCCAAGGTCCCGTGGATTCCAATTTGTGCAATAATAAACCCGACGATTGGCAGGCAACGGTGGAGGAAGAGAGACGAGAGAAGTAGAAACGTGCTCGATCGACGTGACGACAAAACGCCAGCGAGCTTTGGTAAGAGAAACGAGATTTCGCGTTCACCGAAATCATCGGGCGAACTGGCTCCTTGACTAATCGACGC
The DNA here is from genome assembly GCF_011392965.1 of Frieseomelitta varia. Lineage (NCBI taxonomy): Eukaryota > Metazoa > Arthropoda > Insecta > Hymenoptera > Apidae > Frieseomelitta > Frieseomelitta varia. The sequence continues at coordinate 26,406 of NW_025110353.1, forward strand.
GGTGTTGTACTAGGCGCGATATATCTCGCCCGCGGTCGCGGCTCGTAGGGTTAAATTAATCGTCCGTGTAATACGCCTATGATCGTGCTGCTTCATCGTTTCTCGACTGCTCGTTCTTCGTTAGCTTGCATCCAGCTAATGGTCGCCAACGAACATTGAAGATTTCTCCCTTTTGGTTTCTTTCTCTCTCTCTCTGTCCTCTCTCCTCTTAGAACTCGCTTTCGTCGCCAACTGTAGTACCGCCTCACCGGCTAATAAATTCTCGAATAAATTCTCGAACGTTCTCAGCGACTGTGCTAAGTAGGAGAAACATTGTAAAAAAAGGATTAATAATGCTCGCGTGTTTCGTTTTCAGGAAAAATCGATTTCTATCATTCCCCTCGATTCTTCTCGAGGTAAATTCCCTTCAATTCGTCTTTTTTTACTTTTGACTCGATTGTCCGCGCTGTGTCGAGTAAATTTTTTGAAATTCGAAAAAAATTTTTTACGAAAAGTTTCTTAAAATACTTTGGCCAAGGACTGATGTTTCAGGCCTGTTTCGCGATAAGAAATCAACTGTATATTGGCCGGGAATGAATATTCAACGTCGTTTTCTTGCACGAAACGAACGATCGCTTGTTGTGTGTCGACTTTGCACCGATTCTCTCTCGATTCCTATTCCGTTTGATTTGATGTCTCGCGTGGTGCGACGAACGATATTACACTCGTTCACCTCCGCGTCGCGTGATACTCCCTATCAGCTTGCGAAATCTTTCAGCAACATCGACGCGACCGATAATCCCGTGAATTAATTTATCGCGGCCAAGAGGAAGGTCGAGATTTCCGTCACAGCAACGACAATGCTGCTGACGATATCGGTGAATAAATATGTACAGCAGAGCGATGTACATATGTACGAGAACAAATTCGCGTGTACGACGAAATTTCAATTGCAGTTCAGTAATTAATTTGCAATCGTCCTTGTAATTGTAATCGTGGTAAACGTAATCGATCGATCGATCACTCTTCAAATAAAACGGCCATCTTGATTGACCTTTCGAACTCGTAACCATTAATCGGTTATTTTTAAATCATTAGGCGATTCATTTGTATTTTATTACCATCTATAACGTGTTGATTTCTTCACGTTCAAACGTAACGATCGCGTGTTATTCGCGTGTTATTCGGTATAATTGAATTATTGGAAACGGCTTGCTGTTTGTGTAGCGGATCAAGATTAGATCCTCCGCTGTGTAACATTAGTGTAAATTTACTGTATTGTTTCAGTGAATTAGTCGCTTGACGATTTAAAAATTATTTTCACAATGATTAAGAGTCAAAGAGTTACTGATTTCTTTCGACAAATTACAAAAGTCAGTCGGGATTTTAGTGATTAATTGATTAATGATTTGATTATTACTTATTACTGATATTATCTACTATTAATGATTACTTGTTATTAAGTTATTTCAATAATTGATCAATGACAATTACCACTATAATTTTTGGTATAACGATGAGTGGGGGTACTATAACGAGGAGTCTGAAAATTTTGAATCATTCGACAAATTTGCCATTAAAGTCAGTCTTCTATCAAAATGGCCGTCGTTTTCGAGAAAATCGAGTGTGAAAATTTCGCGAGTACATCTCAATTTAGTTGATTACTGGACAAGCGAGGATATCTTTGCTATTATGCTAGTAACAAACGTGAAATGAAATTTCTCTCGTTATTTTACAAGAAAATAGACTTTGAATATACGTTCGTTGGTACACGCTTGCTCGATAAATTCTCAGACCCAATGTTCTCGAAAACGAAGCAGATCTTGCAGAAAAATTTCTTGAAACAACCGCCTGTCGATTATTCCTTCCCCTCACGTCGCAGAGTTAGCTAAATTCAAGCACAACATTGACAAACTTTCAGACTCGATTTTCTCAAAAAAAAAAAAAAAAGAAAAAAAGTCTTTGACGTACAAATGTTGTTCTCTTTTTCGATCCTGAACGACGATCGACGTTACGTCGCGTACATTCAACGTTGCGAACGTTTAATTAAAGAAGCGGTCCTGGACGAACGACACGATTACACGGTGAATAATTAGAATAGTTAGAGACGCGTCATCCGCCGCGCTTTCGAGCATTTAACCGATGATTTACTATTCGCGTACGCGCGCGCGTCTACCGGGGATGAGCGCACGCTTTTTGTTACCAAGCAGTGCCACGTATGTACGTACACCCGCGAAGCGTGCAAACTATAAGGTATAAACAATAAAATAATCGCAGAGAGTGAGTGAGAGAAAGAGAGAGAGACAGAGTGACGGCGAGGCGATAAATCACCAGCGACTCGGTTATCTGCCATGGCACGTGAGGGGATAACGCGTCGCGGCTTGGCCTCTGGTAAATTTAGCTATTGTCGTGCCTAGGATATATTAAATCTCGTTAAAACGTCTTCATGAAGCCGGGGCTCGGCTTACAACGAACGACGCTTCGGCCGCTATATTATAACCGCGTGTACCTGCGTCGCGCCGTTCGTACGATCGTTCGATCATACGTTCGCTCATTTTGTTACGTTGTCGTTCTCGTTTCTGTGTGCTGTTAGCTCTTGGCACAGGTCGGCAAAGTTGCTTCCGAGACTTCAGAATTGGGAATTAAATTTTTTTTTGAAGTGGTGTACTAGACATATGTACTAGACGTATGCCGTCAAAGTCTTGTGCAGAGGCAATGTTACACGAAGTTGAAAGTCGATGTATGTACACGTAACACCGCGTTTCCAAAATTATCGTACCGGGAGGAAAATTGAAAATGAGCAAAATTCATACGGTGGAAATAGGACAAATGTACGTACGTATAACGTCACGAGACAAAAGAGGAATAGAAAATATGAAGAAAGTACAAAGCTGTAAAAAAGATACAAAAGATGGAAAATTGAAACGAGCAATTGATACTGAAAATGAGACAAATGCATATGTTATATCGCAACAGAATTTTTTTTTAGTGGATGTATCAGATGCAAATAGACATCAAAGTCTTGTGCAGAAGCCAGATGCAAATTGCGTAGTCAATGTTACACGAAGTTGGAAGTTGAACCCGATTTATGCATGTACACGTGTGGATGCTTCATTACCGCGTTTCCAAAATTACCGTACGGGAGGAAATGAATAATTGATAATGCTAGAAATGAGATAAATATGTATATGGCGTCACAGAACAAAAAGGAATAGAGAATATTGGAAAATATGAAGAAAGTGAATATCACAAATGAATGGGAAATACAAAACTGTAAAAAGGTACAAAAGATGAAAAATTGAAGTGAGCAATTGAAACTGGAAATGAGACAAATTTATATTTATATAGATAAATATTTATATTTATATTTATGTAAAACATAACCATAACTACATTCTAATTATACATTACAATTGCAATTACAAATATTTATATTTATATAAAACATAACCATAACTACATTATAATTATATTACAGTTACAAGTATCTACAGGTGATAATTACAACCACCTTCTCGAGATAAAAAATTATAAAAAAGTATTAAAAAAAAAATGCAGATCATCTAAACCAACGTTGTCCTCCTTTTTAAAATTTCGAGATTTGGAGCGCAGTGAATTCCCAATTCCCCCCCCCCCCCCCCTCATCAACGTATGACATCGTTTTTGTAAAACGAACTACTCGTTTCAACAATGATCATACGTTACAAAAAAATAAAGGAGAAGTGCGCCTCCGAAACGAAATTCTGTCCATCTTTCTCATTCTTTTTCCGAGAAGGTATCTGTACGTCGCGTCGTTCGGGTGATGAACGTTCGGTTCTCTATATCGCATTCTTCTCCCCGTCGATCGGTCGAAGGATCGATAAAAAAAAAAGAGCGTACAATGTTGCATACAGGGAGAGACGAGCGAGAAAGAAAGAGAAACCCTCGTGACTGCTTTCCAAATGTTTAGAGATCTCATTTGCGCATCGTTTTTTTTTTTTTTTTTGTTTTGATACAGCCTCACAATTGAAAATAGAAACGCGAAGCCGTTAATTGAACCGCGTTCGGTTCACAGTACGTCATCCGACCTCGCGCCACTGCCTTGAATAAAGGAAAGCGACGATCCCGGCGACGCTCGATTCGAAAGAGCCTACTTGCGTACAGGTGTAGCCTTTATACGTGACTATAGAGAAAAAAAGGCGCGAGAGAGAGAGAGAGAGAGAGAGAGAAAGAAATGAATAGACGCTCTTGTGATTCGATTAGCTGCCCACGAGCCTCCGCACGAGGCCCCTCTGGGCCCCAACATGTTTAGACGAACCTACGAATTATGCGGCAACACAATCAAGCAGCGCAGGTATTCTCGGTGACAGAAACGTGGGAGTGATCCCTCTCCTACGGGAGATGAGAACAGGAGGCCGCGCCCACTTGTTTGTCCAGGGTAACAGTCTTACCTGAAGCTTTACCCGATCTGGCATAAACTGCAGGACCGGGGAGCCCTGGTCGCGCTCTCTATTGATTTATTCGGTTCATCTCCAGCTATTATCGCGAACTAACCAGAGAGATCAACAGAGAGGAATGTTTGTTCCTCTTAAAGACGATTTTCTGGCGAAACCTCGCCGAATGACTCGTTCGTTTAACTGTAAAGAGAATGTGTCTCGACCTCGTTGTTCCTCTAATATCCTCAGCGAAACGCTTCGAAATTAGAAACGTTGGGTAATAACCTTGAAGAACAACGAATTTTTTGGCGGCGAGCTTTGCTGCGACACGACGAAAGATTTCATGATTGGTTGCAGAGTTATGTAAGATAAAGGAATTCCGAATGTATCGCATAATTGAGTGATCGTTTCTAACTATGTATATTATTGTACGCGTATATTATTATACGCATTATGTAGTTAGTATTGATACCAAGATAGGTATCAGTTGGTTGAATAAATTTTTGACAGAGCATTTTGCGGGTCGTACTGTTGTGCAAACGTATTTACACACGTTTATACATTTAGTCAAACGTATTTATACATTTATATACTTATACATACGTATTTATACACGTTTATACATTTATACAATCGTATTTATATACGTTTATACATTTATACAAACGTATTTATATACGTTTATACATTTATACAAACGTATTTATATATGTTTATAGATTTATACAAACATTTTTATACGTTTATTCAAACGTATTTATGCATTTGCATACTTACGCAAACGTATTTATACAAACATGTTTATACATTTACTACATTTTCTTCCCATTTCTAACAATTAGAACACCGTTGGGCGGTTTGATACCGTTTGATACCGTTTGATGGGACAAAAACACCCAATTTCAGTTGGATTAACAATCAGGATTATTCCGATCGTGTCGCTAAATTCTCGCTGATCCTGTTGTTGCAGATTATAAAAACCGTTTCCGCAAGGAATCGAGGCGTGCGTTTTTGATAGGAACGGCCGGTCACACCGACGAAAGTTACGTTTGGAAACGAAACCGCGTGTGTGTTATTACGCAATCAAACACACTCGCGTCGTTCCGTTGGCCGTGGTGGCCCGCAGTAAGAAATTTCGTACACCCACGTACGAACAGCCACGGCTGTGCGTGTTAGGACAATTGTATTCCGAACGCCTCTACCGTGATTATTGTAATGACAACACCTCTCGTCGAGCGGCCAGCAACAACCTTTTCAATGATATGATTTGTGGGCCCGTTGCGCGACGCGAATACCTTATGATGCGACAGCGTCGGACAGCGTTTCGTTCCTTTTCAACTTTTTTATCACCCTGTTCTACGTGTTACTCGTCGACATTCTACAACGTCGCGAAACTTTCGGCTGAGAATCAAAGTTCATAGTTAAGTAAAACGGCAGGGCGGCAAGGGAGAGAATTGAATCCAACGCGTGAGAATCGTGGTGATTCGAGAGATACGGAGAGAAGGAGAAATCGGAGAATCTCGACGAAATTCCACGGACGTGGTGGTTGCTTCGTATTTGATTAGGATTCCATCAAGCGAGTGGCATCGTTCATCGGTGGACCACCTCGGAGTGTCAATATTATCACACGTGCTCGAAACGCCGACAGAGGGGACCCGGCTCGTTTCGTTGCCGTCCGATTACAATTCGGTTTTTAGATCGGTACCATCGGTTCTTGGCACCTGCACTTCGATAGACGTGTATATACACGCGTATTTATCCAAGTCCGCCCTTTTCAGGTAGGCGCTCGCCATTTGAATACGCTCCAAGATTCGATGAATCTATTTGCATGCTTGCCTCGTCGATAAAGGGGGGGGGGGGCACACCTCGGCGGGAGGAGAACGCCCCTTGAATTCTCCATGAAGTTTCCATCGTCACCTGGAAAACTACAGTGGACGGCCTCGGGAAACAGCAGGGGGAGAGCTTAATCCTCTTCTGCGAACGAGCGACCTTTCTGGCGAAATTTCACTTCTCCTCGGTGGTCGAACGTTTGATCTGAAAATTGTGAAACGCAGCGAAATGATGAAAAACGGAAAATTACGATTACGTGGCAAAGTCTTTTTTCTTGCAAGGGTGTAGTTCTTATATTGGAACAGATATATATCTACGTTAGCCGAATCTTAGACGAATCTAGAGTTTGTCGATCGCTGTTATTTTCTTTCACTCGTGTCCGGTAAAACTTGAGCAAAAGGACAAAATTGGCCGATTTTGCGACGAAATCTTTCTTTTTTTTTACAGGACATTGTTCTATATATTTTTAGGAATTTAATAATTAAATTTAGAGTATTTTATATTTATATGTTTAGAATATTTTATATTTATATATTCAAAATATTTTATATTTATATGTTTAGAATATTTTATATTTATATATTTAAAATATTTTATATTTATATATTTAAAATATTTTATATTTATATATTTAAAATATTTTAATATTATATATTAATATTTCTAGAAATTTAAACACAATTATTATTATATTTAAAAGAGATGGGATAATGAGAGAGTTACAAAAAATAGGCCTAAACGTTAGTGGATAAATCTCGTTGTTCTCCTCGAATGATGATGACTAAATAAAATAATGATTCAGAAAACAATTTGTTTGGATCTAAATCTAAACCTCCAAGAAACTATAAAATTGCCGTTTCTGTGTCGATGCTTCCTGTATTAAAAGAACTCTTTGAATACAGATACAGTGAATCCTATTAACATTCGAATACTAGATACATACTTGAAAACTTGTAAAGGAAATCGTGCACTGGATATTGGAAAATTCATTTCGTTAAATGAAATCGTACAATAATAATCTTGGATTCATTTTAAAACCTATGCTGTCGTAATGTATTATTTGTATTACTTGTGTTACTATACATTACTTATATTATTGGAATGGATAAATGAAGATAGTGGAACATAACAACGTACTATGACAATTTATCTACGTATATTTTCGAGAAGAAGAGTATCTTCATTTACTCATCCGTTGTGTGTTAAATTCGTTCTGGTCTGAATCAAAATAAATAGCACGTTTCGAAAGTGGAGGCTCTAAGCTTTAAAACGAGCCCGAGATTATTATCCTATGTGTTCGATTTCTATTTACAAAGTTATAACGAATGTGATTTTACTGTGTCTGTCTTTGAAAGCGTTCGTGCAGAAGCATCGAGGGATTATCGTAAGGATTTCACGTTTTTGGGCAGGGTAAACAATCCAATTCACAGAGCCAGATTCTCTGAATCATTATTCGTTCGTCATCATTCGAGGGAGACAACAGTTCCGAAGTTTATGCCTATTTTTCGTAACTTTCCCCGTTATCTCGCCAGTGTAAATAATCACTTTGGATTCTTCAGAACACATTGGACAAACTTTCGTCGGTAATCTGTTCCAAAATTGGCCAATTTTTACCATAGTTTTCTCTCTCTCTCTCTCTCTCTCTCTCTCTTTTCATATCGACTCGCGATATTTTTAGAGGATAGCAGTGAAAATTGTACAACGACCGAATTATCGCGTCCAGTCGTGACTGTACAACACACAGTGACTGTAGGCTTGTAATCTATGGACTGCATTTACCCTGCCGGCAGAAAGTGGCAACAACTAATAACGTCTGGCGATACGATCGTGAGAAAGCAATTGTCGGCTGCCGCGATAACGCTGATTCCCCGGCGAGAATTTGCTAACTCGAAAGATTCGTGGAGACGATATGCCCTGGAAGCGATATTGGACACGTTCGTCAAAAAAGAAAAAAAAAAAAAGAAGGATGCGATTGTTTAGCCGTTCGCGTTTGAAAAATGTCCTAGCAATGCGTCGGTAAAGCAGGTGCCGATTCCGGGAGGCAACGGAACATCCGTTTTTTCCACGGACATTACCTCATACTCTGCCCGTTTCCGCTCGCGTTAATGTTCACTTTTGTAGAGTTTTATCTCGGAGACCGGTGCAACGGGCACAGTCGTAAAACACTTATGACACCCGTAGCATAATAATGCCGCCCGATAGCGGCTATCTCGCCGTATAGAAGCATGCACGCTCGCCATTTTCCTAATTAATGTTTAATGCGCCCGATATCTTGCCCTCCTTCAACCACGCTACGTGCACCTATTGGTATTGCGTATCAACGCTCCCAGACGTTCCTTTAACCCCGGCGCAATCAGGCTAAAATTTGCGTAACTGTTATTTCACAGATAAACGGGAATTAAGCCGGTCGCGCTTTAATCTTAATGGCCTCCCGAGTTTCCCTCGGTTGAGTCACAACCCGAATCGTCCGAGAACTTATTCCTTTCGACCGTGTCATTAACATAGCGATCAACGTTGCTGAACGAAGGATCAAGTTTAGTCTCTTTTTTTCTGTTTTTTTTTTTTTTTTTTTTTTAATTTCCAACGGATCGCGAGAATTTTCAATGATGGACGGACTCGTATCGCCTCGGCCTTCTCTAGATCAGCTGTGTCCAGTCGACCAATCTTGGCTGTGTTGTTAAAATAATTGAACAAGAGTTTTATTGTTGCAGCGAGCGTGCGAAAATTAATTTCGAGACGAGCGTCTCGAAAATAATGATAAACTGATCTATATAAAAGACGAGCTCATTTTTTTTTTTTTTTTGATTGATGTAAATATATTTGTTCTAATCGACGTATTGTTTGTAATCAACTCTAAAAGTTGTTTTAATAATATGGCTTACTTTTGATACTGATAAAGTGTGTAAACTATACAGGCGGCCCTCGACAAATTTTTATCTAGGCCAATGAAGCCCAGACGATCTAAAAGATTAGTGTCTGTGTCTTTCGGACTTTGAAATTTTCCAAAACGCGCGGAAATTCACAGATATTTGAAACGCGTGCTTCGACGATCTTCGGCGATTTGACTTCCCGCGAATCGATGAAAGCAAAGCAGCGAGTAAATGAAAGAAGGAATGGAATAAATGGTTGATCTTTTGCTTTCAGTCGCATCAGGAGGAGGACCTGTCGGATCCAGATCTTCAGGACGAGGAGAGCGGCGAAGAGTTACTTCAACAACCACTTCAGGGTAACACGCACTCCTCGGCCGATAATGCATCCGTGCCGTCTGGTTCGTTGACACCTACTCCGTTGTCACACTTGAACAACTTGATGCACACGCACCCGCAGTTTCTAGCCAAATTGAAAGCTGAGGTCAGTAAAAAGAGAACAAGTTTTCACTTTTTCCGAAATTGTTTCTCCAGCGTTTTGAATATCGCGAACGAGAGCTTTGTCGTTTCGATCGATGAATAGGATTCATCGAGTACGCGTTTTTTTGGGAAATCGCGAGATTATCGCTTATTCGTTCCGAACTTGATCCATCCATTATTCGAGTCATCGTTGCTCTCGAATATAGATGGTTTGGTCCAGTTTCTCGGCGTAGGCTCCGTCATTTGCGGCGCTTCTTTTCTCTGAAAAGAAATGTTCTTTTGCACAGATCGATACTGTTGTACATCTCTTTGAACCACTTGAAACTTTCGATCCGGCAAGGCAACATACCGAAGTGTGAATTGATTTTGATAATCGTCGATGTTGGACGAAGGATTTGAGGAAACTACCCTCAAATTTAGGAAATAGTTTGCGGGACATATTTTGCCACAAATGTTTCGGAAATTATTGAAAATACGATTCAATGGTGTATGCCATTTTACAAAAAAAAAAAGAACATCTGTTTAAACAAGATGTTAAAGAATATTTTTTTTAAATTTTTCCAATTAATAAATATTCTTGAATATTTGTTCGTGAAAACCATATTTTTATTATTATTTTTATTATTTATTTTATTTCATTATTATTTGATTATTATTTATTTCTGAGTCTTACGTTTCGGCTTCGATTGTTTGTACAGAGTTTCAACGTTGCCATGAAATTGCAATTTCCTCATTTGCTATTCACATGTATCTATATACCAAAAGTATTGAACTAATATAATATGCCTATATATCTATATATCAAATATAATTAATTTGCTATTTACACGTATCTATTTACCAAAGGTATTGAACGAATATAATATGCCTATATATCTATATATCAAATATAACTAATTTTAAGCGATTAAAAGTAACTAGACTCTGCCAACTGCGTCTAACTTTTACATCACGTTACTTTACCCTACAATAAGAAACGTAACAAGACAGTACGAAACGAGCCAAAGTAACACGTTCGACGATGGATCGTAAAATTAACGAGTATCCTTGGTAGTAATATTTGATTAAATTCATGAAAGCTATATATTCAAACACGAGTCACAATATGGAACCTTGATCTTTGCTTTGTTGTAAAAATGATCGAAGTCGGGACTTCGGTTTCAATGAACCGAATAACTTGAAAAAAAAAAAAAAAAAAAAAAAAAATTGCAGTTGAAAGAAAGTTAGTGAATGATTGATTATTGTTGTTCGCAGCACGGGGAAAATTTAGAAAATTTGGCTAACAGAACCGGTCTGGATATGCTGCAAGTGGCGATGACCGCCGGCGGTTTCAATCTGCCGTTTGCGTTCCCGCCGCCGGCGGCCTATATATCGCCACCAGCTCACATGCAGCCGATTCAGCCGCAGCCTGTTGCTGCCACTTCTGCTGCCACTGCCACTGCTGCTGCTGCTGCTGCTGTCGCTGTCGCTAGCGGAAGCGGCAGCGGAAACCAGGCGACGTCCTCGGGCAGCTCCCATTCCAGCGAGTCGTCGCAGAGCAGCAGCAGAAACGTCGTCGAGCCTCGAGAATCCTCCAGCGGCTTCTCAGAGCTGAACAATTTGCCTTCGACGAGTCAGCAACAACAGCCGCAGCAACAACCGCCGCAGGAGCAACAGCAGTCGACCAATTGGAGCTTCGAAGAACAATTTAAACAGGTGCGTTAGGCAAGTAATTTACCTACATACGTCGTTAGCCACGTCTTTGTACGTACATTCGCGCGATTTCGTACGATCGATCCTTTTCGATCTCTAAACGGAAACGCTAAAGCGCCACGAATCATTCGTTTCTTTTTTTTCTTTTCTTCAATATTTCGGAATATAAGAATATTCCATATTCTGCGTTTTTGGCAAACGTACGAGAAGCCTTTTCCAACGGAACGAAGAACGTGCAGTTTGTCACGTTTGTTTCGAACGGAAATAAAGTTTGGAGAAATTAAGAGACAACAATTGGAAACGTTAACGTTTCAAGATGAATCTCGAAGCACGAAGTCGTACACGTAACACCGCGCGGCAGCGATCAAATGTGCAAAATTGGAGTTTCGAGTGTTCGCGAGCGTTCAAGGGGTTTCACTCGCTCCAGTCTCTCGCATGATGGACTTTGTCACACGCGAAACTCGCGTCTCTTAACCTCTTGCGCTGGAAAACTTTTTGGCCCCAAATTGCAAAACACTTTCTCAAGTTTAAGTATACTTAAGTATATTAAACGCCCAGGCAAAACGGATGAATAAGTTTATTGCCCGTCGATAATTTCAATCCGGTGATGTACCGAATTACTGTGCACCGTCCGGTCACTCGTTATGGTCCGCGAAACCAGTTGCCAGCGCAAGGGGTTAACTGCATTTATTCCGTTAGCAAAAATTGATCGGAGAGAAGAGAATCGGCTGATCGATATCGAACGCTGCCAATCATTTCAGACCGACGTGCACGTAGTGTCGCACGGACAGGTATTGCGAGCATTGCGAGCACGTATTAGAAAACGGTGTAATTACAAGCGTACGAATGCAATGGACGCGCCGGCGGAATGGTTGCTTCAATTAATGCAACGACGGTAGCTAATTATTAGTTTTACACGCGTGACAGATAATTACCCGTCTCGACCCCCTCTCGAATGCCGCCGCGATTGACAGTCGTCTTCCACCTTAGTCGGCCGGAGAAGGACAAAACAATCTGCAAACGCGATCGAGGTTGAACGAGAGACAGAGAGAGAGAGAGAGAGAGAGAGAGAGAGAGAGAGAGCTAACTCTCACGGTGGAAGAAACAACGAAAATAGCGGCACGTGAGATAAAAGCTGAAATAAAAGCAGAGAGGCGGAAGGGGTAAAGGGGTTGGGGAGATTATAAAATATAAGGTTGGTGGCGCGCGTCGGGGGCCTTGTTAAAGCTTTTTGTCTCGCGGTCGGCGTGTATGTACTCGCGCGGGGTATTTTTGCCTTGAGGTTTGTCGGCCAGTCAGCCCGGCCATCACTCGGAGCTTGCTCGTTCGCTTGCTCGCTCGCTCGCTCGCTCGCTCGCTGCCTGCCAGCGATGGTTTTCAGTTTTTGCAAAGAGGGTGTGGTGTTGGATTACCATTTAGATTGTTCACGCCGATGTATCCCTCCCGCCGTCTATGACAAACCACTCACTCTCTCTCTCTCTCTCTCTCTTTCTCCGTGCATCACGAAGGACGAAAACCGCCGCGTCTCCTTCCGTTTCGACTGCTTCTTGCACTCCGAGAGCTTCCTTCCTCTCTTTTTTCTCACTCTCTCGTCTTCGTTCTCTGTTTTCATTTCGTTTCGAATCGGAAGAGCCAAGGGGTTGTTCTCGCGGAGGAGGCTGCGCGAAGCGTATCGCGCCGATTAAAGCTTGCGGACTGCCGGGGGTAAGAGGGAGACGAGGAACAAGCGCAGGAATGAAAATGGAAGTCTCCACCTACTCGAAGAGCGGCGCCCGCGTCTCACGGATCGCATCCATCATTCCGGTGGGGGCGTACTTGCCGGGTCTTTAATCTTTCTTCTTGGCGAAGATGGTGGTTCCTTCCCTTCTCTTCTTCTTCTTCTTCTTCTTCTTCTTCTTCTTCGGCACGACTTGGGGAGTCTTGCCCCTTTTGCGACTTCTCGCGCACCGCCGCCACCAAATTTAAACTCAGCCAGCTTAGTTCGCATCGGGGAGGAATGGGATCGAGAGAGGTCGTCGATCGAGAGGCGAAGCGATGGCCGCACTGCTCTCCACGTGCCGTTATTTATCGGTTCGCGACTGGAATATGGAACGATGCAAATTATTTCGCGAGCGTACGCCGTCGTACGTACGCTTTTTTTTACTTTCTTTTTTTCTTCTAAACGATCGTTTTATCACGATCCGCGCATTTCAATTCTAATTTTGCCGCAGAATCGCGCGATTATTACGTGGGCATCGCGAATCATCGACGATGGCGACGAATTTACGAGCGGCAGATTCCCCAAGTTTTTTTTCTTTTCCACGATGCACTCGCGATTGCGATTGCGTAACGAGCGATGTAACGATCGTGCAACGAACAAAACCCGGTATCGGGATTACGTTGGCGTGGCTCACCGACTTTTCTTGCTATGCACGTAAAAAAAGAAAAAAAAAAAGAAAGAAATAGGTGCATCCGTGATTGATCGAAATTCTTCTGAAAAATCGTCGAAAGAAAAGCGTCGTTTGCCTTGTTCGACATTGGATGAGAGGCGTTAACATGACGCTTTGCTGAACTTCACCTACTCGCGTTGATTTGTAGTCACTCGAAACAAATAGAACGAATATAGACGGTTTCTCTGTCAAAGGCGAAACCTTCGTCGATACATGCGCACGATGAACGAGACGATGGCTGGCTAGACGATGTTTCTCGGTCTGAAAGTTGCGACTCTAACTGTGCACGTATCTTGGCGGGGTATCATCCCTGCTCGCACCACCGTTCACTGACCGTGCACTCCAGCTACCACGGCCAGTATAATATTGTGGCACTATACTTTGCAGCCATTGTGAAATAACTCGTAAAGCTGCAAATTGCCGGGTATTTCGCTGCCACGTACGTGTGCACCGCGGCTCTTTACACCGCGTTCGCGCGTCGTGTTGGTGCGTACGTCGAGAGCGCACACACCCACCGGCCTATTCTCGCTCGTACGTACGCGATCCCTTGTTAGTTGTACCGGTTCCTTCCAACAGCTTTCAGTTCTCGTAACGCTCGGTCCACACTGGACAGAGAACTGTTCGCTAATAGAAATTGCATCGCATCCACACTCGCTCGCGAATCTCACCGTCAATAGCAGTGTGGTCGCGGCTTTATGCAAAGTGAAGCTCTCAGTGATTGATTTCACCTACGCTTCGAGTTCGCAAACAGATTTTTTTGACCAAACAATTGTTCGTTGTTGCAAATGTACTCGCTGTAATATCCAGTCGTAGTTTGCTATCTGTTGGCGAACAGTTTGCGAGTAGTGTGAACGCGGCATTATAAATTAAGATTCTCAATGCTTCCACGTACGTTTAAAATTCGCGAATAGATTCTTTGATACCGCTGGCACTCTTCGCTGTTGCAAGTGAGTTTGCTGTAGTATCTAATCACAGTTTGCTAAATTATCTACATTTCTGTTGGCGAATAGTTTGCGAGTAGTGTGAACGCGGCATTATAAATTAAGATTCTCAATGCTTCCACGTACGTTTAAAATTCGCGAATAGATTCTTTGATACCGCTGGCACTCTTTGCTGTTGCAAGTGAGTTTGCTGTAATATCTAATCACAGTTTGCTAAATTATCTACATTTCTGTTGGCGAATAGTTTGCGAGTAGTGTGAACGCGGCATTATAAATCAAGATTCTCAATGCTTCCACGTACGTTTAAAATTCGCGAATAGATTCTTTGATACCGCTAGCACTCTTTGCTGTTGCAAGTGAGTTTGCTGTAGTATCTAATCACAGTTTGCTAAATTATCTACATTGCTGTTAGCGAACATTTTACGAGTGTGAACACGGCATTATAAAGTAAAAATCTCAGTGCTTTCACGTACGTTTAAAATTCGCGAATAGATTCTTTGATACCACTAGCACTCTTCGCTCTAGTATCAAATCTCAGTTTGCTAAAATATCTACATTTCTGTTAGCGAACGATTTGCGAGTAGTGTGAACGCGGCATTATAAATTAAGATTCTCAATGCTCGCACATATACTTCGAGTTCACAAACGGATTGTACGAACAAACAGTGTTCTCTCTTACAAATGAGCTCGCTGTAACCTGATCATAGTTCGCTAAAATATCTACACAGCTGTTAGCGAACAGTTTGCGAGTCGTGTAAACGCGGCATTACAAAGTGAAGCCTCCGTGCTTCCACATAGTTTCAAGTTCACAAATAGATTCTTTGATACCACTAACACTGTTTCACTCTTACAAGTGTGCTCGCTGTGACCTGATCATAGTTTGTCAAAATATCTTTAGTATTGTTATCGAACAGCTTGCTTTATAGCGCCGTGTGAACGCGGCATTATGAAGCAAGATTCACAATACCTCTACATACGTTTAAAATTCGCGAATAGACACTTTGATACTAAAATTTATTCAGTGTTGCAAAGGAGCTCGCTGTAACCTAATCGTAATTTAGCTAAAGTCAATTCACACTGAACAATTCGGCGAACAGTTCGCAACCATTAGTGCGGACGCGGCTTAATCTCTGCGAACCTGTGTCCGTGTGTGCATCCTATGGTATCCCCGCGCGTTATCATTGTGATTATGCAAATGTGTTATCATTATGCAAACGCGGCCCACGATGCGTGGTCGTTTGTCGTCGCTGCTGTCTCGATTGATGGTTGGAGATCGCGGGTGCGAATCACACCTTGGCGCGAAATTTTTTTTTTGGCAGAGAGTTGATGACATCGTACGTCCTCTGATTGTCTTTGACATTACTTTCGACGATCTGATTGATCTCACATACGGTGCTAATTGTTTCCAATCAAAGTTTACAGATTGCAGATCGACTCGTCGATCAGTTTGTTCTCAAATTAATCTCGTGTACAACAGAATTTTCGATTGTATCAATCGATCGAGATTAATAGATCGCTAGCAATCGATCGCCATTACTTCTCGGTCATCCGAATGATTCGAGCAAACAAAGTTCTACCAAGTATTGCAGAATGAAGTAGACACACGCATAACTATAAATCCGTGATTAATAAATCTCGTCTCTATAAAAAGCACGTCGAACGGAACGTCGATCGTTAATTGACGCGCGAACGCGTCGTTTCCGTTTGTCCTTTCTTACGAAACAGAGTGAGTCGCGAGTTTCGATGGCCTTGCGATATGAAAAGTTGGACGAGCAGAAAAAAAAAAAAAGGAAAAAAATAAATTGCGTACGAATATTATACGACACGTGTCCCACGATAGCTGCGTCCCAGCTATCTATCGAACGTTTTATAATTATCAAACAAAAATAGGTCGCGCGACGCGGCATTTCATAAAATTTATCGGTAACGAACGTGTCGCTCGACCAACAGGTTGACGTGAAACCAAACTTAATGTTAAATACAATTTATTTTTGTCGTGTTCGTGTGAGCAACGAGCGCAACCCGCCCCCTGAAACGAAACACACGACACATTGATCAGCGCGTTCAGCCTCTCGTCAAATTGATGTCCCTCTTCACGGATTCTCGATTTTCCCTCTCTCGATTCGGCCGAACGTTCAGCAGAACGGTCTCTCGGCTGGTCATTATCCATGTATTGCCGGCCACGTCGATCAATTAGCACGTCCACGCATGCAGAAGCGCAATTACAAGCAGAGTGCAACGAGATGATTATTGAACGAATGCCCCGTTCACAGAAAAAGGGAATTGTCCGAGCTGGTTGGGTTACCGGTTCTCCCATTGTCGTGTCGCACCCTTCGTTCGTCGTTTCTCGTGGCACGGCGACGACGATGGCGCGGCCCCGTTTGTTTGTTAATTCGGCTGCATTCGGCGAGCCAGTTTCTTCAAAAGGAACGCGCACGAAGAACAGTTTCCCTGTTAATGTCGGTTGCAATTAACCTCTTAGCTGGCGAACGACGAGTACACACTCGTCGCGAATGGCATTTCTTTCTTTTGTGTGTGTGTGTGTGTGTAATGACGAGTATTATACTCTCGTCGTGCGAGAAATGTAATTACAATTATAAATTAAATCTTTCGTGGGAAATGCGAAAGTGATTGCAATTTAAATTGAGTCGTTCGTGGGGAATAGATTTTAGACATCTTGGAAGATTTCCAGACTAGACTTTTGACTTGTACAATTCTTTTTTTTTTTTTTTTATCTTTTCTAAATATTCTCTTGCTATTGATGTTGTTGTCAACTTGAACGATAAAATTATTGATCCTTCAAAGAGAAAGCTAGCGTCATTTCTTTATAATTCGATTCAATTTCACAGTAGCTGCGTTTGACGAGTATATAATCGTCGTCGCGTCGTTCTAGAAACTTTTAAAACCGGCACCATAGCTAAAAAAGGAACGATGAAATTTAGCATAAACGTGGTTTTCGACCCGTATTATTTTTCGTTTCGTCAAATATCTCGGAAATTACTAAAAATACAGTTTCTGTGTAAATTGATAAAATTAATGTTTTTTTAATGACGATTTTAATGGTGTCATTTTGCAAAAAGGCTATTTGTTAAAACAATATATTTAAAAAAAACTGTACTTTTTTATCATTTTCAAATTATTTCTCCAAGTAAATATTAATAAATATTGGTTTCGCAAGAACTACATATTCAAACACAAGTTACAGATAAAATGGAATCTGGATTTTTGCGTTAAATGAGAAAATTCATTGCTTTCAAATCTGTAAGAGATATTCGAACGCTTCGAGAAACCGACAGCGGTCGCCAGTTTACGAAATTTGCTTCTCAAAAAAAATCTGTAAGAAAGTAACTAAAGCAGCAAAGTATCGGAACGAGACAATTGAGATTACGATCGTGGCCTGTTGCTCGAGTTCCTAGTAATCTGCTTACTCTTTCATGCAACACCTGCATCGTTTACTGACAACGTGAGCGGTTTCTTTAAGAGAGAGGAGAAGAAGAAAAAATTGTACATCGACCCGCGGATTCTTCGCGTTTGCCTAATAATTGGATGAGCTTGTAGCTTTTCGCGCGCGTCCTCGTTTGGTAGTCTTCTTTCTTCTCTCGACTGTTCAGCGAAACCATCGGAAAATCATCTCTGTTCGAATAAATCTCCTTTCCTTGCTTTTATCGTACATTTCTCGAGCATGATTAAGGTGGTTCACAGGGAAAAGTGGCGGTTGCGATTCGCAAACTTTTCGTCTCTTTGGGATCCTCTTCTCAGATCAATCATCCGCATATAGTTACAGTCTAAACATTTCTTTGCGACTAATTTCTAATAACTGTGTAATGACAACGAAAAATTGTCGATAATGATCTGCTTTCGTATCAAGCCTCTATTGTGGTAATCGTGCGTTCGATTTTGAAATGAATTAACAAAAATTGTAGAAACATCTACAAAGACACTCGGAAATTTGGTCCGTGACTGGATTTGTCATAGTCCTGAAGGTTGAAAACCTTTAAAAGTTCTGTGTGACTTTCGTTCTTCGTCATTTTACTGGAACTTGAAGCCACGTTAGAGTCTGACGACAGAATGTTTGGATCTCTCGAATTTTCTTGCCGTTTAACCCTTTCTTGTCGATAATACCCAACGTTCGGTAAAATTGCGGGGGGGAAAAGAAGTTTCAAGGCATCGTTGCAAAGCGGGAGATTTCGACCTCATTGGTGAATTTAGTTACAGAAAAAAAATTTTTGATATAAAAATTATAATATGTTATATATCATATTAAAAATAATATAAAAATTTCGACAATATTCGAAAATGAAGTACCCTTTGCACGACACAACGTAAATTCATCATCTTCGAGAAACTTTAAAGTAAAACCTTCGCGCTGAATCATCTGGTATGATCTTCTTACGAACTTAAACATCAGTATAAATTGTTTACAGTTTCTCATTTTTCACTCTCATTGTCGCAATTAATTTTGTCGCTTCGTTTCACCTTTCAATATCTCTTCAATACCTCTCCTCAAATAAAAGAAGAAGAAGGAAAAAAAAACGACAAATTTCAATGTCGTTCGTCGAAAAGCTAGACGCGATTCGCGATGATCTCTCTGACGCGTCGGACGTCAGAGAGAAAGACGTCAACCGCGACTATCGGTGCATTGAATCTTCCGCACGCCGCGGCAAAACGATGTTAAAATTTATAGGTCTGTCGTGACCTGCTCGAATTGCTCGCAATTCTCCCCTGAGGTGATAGGAATCTCGGTACGCGGCATCGATAGTTCCCCGCGATATTTCCGTTTTAGGCGGCGGGCAAATTGGCCGGCGTTACGCGGCGATGCGCCCACCGAAAGTCAGATTTCCCGCCACAGGATGTGACGAGCTGTTACACTCTCCCTTTTTTCGAGAAATCTTCCAGCAATTTTCCGTTTCCTCTCCATCAGGATCAGATACCCCGCAACAGTAAAACGGGGGGTCGAATTTCCAGAGAAAATGGAAAATTGGAAGGCAACGTACACCGAGATTCCCCCCCGAGATGAAGACGGCATAAATCATAACCTCAATTTAGAAGAACCTTGCTTCGCCTAACATTATCAAAAGCAATTGACGTATCTAATGACTTCTTGGAGTTTGTTTCCCCCCCCCCCCCCGTTATTGAGAGCGAAGGCGAAGTATTCGCCGCGAGCGAAAAATTTGTCGCGTTTTTTAGCCAGTTGCGCTGATTGCGGACCTTAACGAGCGACCGAACCGTACACGGTAATTCGTCGCTTTCTTTTCGAACAACGTTGGTACCTGGTATCACTTGTCATTTTCTTAACATTTTTCGAAAAGAGGGGTTCGAAAAATAATTTAAATTCTCATATATATACATATGTGTGTGATGATAAATTTATAATTATCAACGCGTGGTTCATTTAAAAAGCGTGCGTGGGTCAGTGTCTGACCCCGCGGGTCATAGGTTCGCCATCGTTTGCCTAGGCGAAGGAAGGGCGACAATCAGTAGGCAAAAGGAGGGACCGGCCGGCCGCGTAGGAAGCGGTCACGTAGGAATTCAGGGATGTCTCCATCGCGAACGATAAACGACCGACACGAATCTCGACGGCGTCGGAAGAGAGTTATATTTTGACCCCGGTTAGCATACCAAAGCTGCATTATATTACACGAGAGGCTGTGCGCGCGCGCGCGCACACACAGCCTCTATTATAATGAATATCTTTACCCGGCCTATAAGCATATGTATATGTAAAGCACCGCGGCGTTTCCATGGGGTGTCGCAGTCGGTCTCGCTCGCGTACACCGTTCTATTTCTTCGGACACACACAGACTCTCGGTCCAGGAGGATCATCGTCGTCGTCGTCGTCGTCGCAGTCGTCGTCGAGCCGCGGAGATATCATTTGAATTTCAATGAATCATGTGGGTGCAAGTGTCGCCCGTATTCATTCACGGTTTACGTTCGCGCGTACGTCTGCGGACTCGTGTATATATATACACATACACATACACATACACGATTGTCCGGACGTCTCGAGGAACGCCATACACTCTCTCATCGAGCACGTTCTTGTGTATATGTAAAATATCGTCTCGCCTCTGTGGTCCCGCGTGGAAAGAGGAGACAAATGTCCGGATCCTCTTCGTTCTTTTTCCACGGCGCGGCGCATTCACGGCGCGCGGCCGCGCTGTTCTCCAAGCCGTGCACAAAGGTGTCTGTTGCGATTCAGGCCGGCGGCCACAAAAGGAGATTATCTCCGATCGTCCTTTGTCGAACGATTTCCCCGTGTCGTTGCTGCGCCGCTATTACCCGCTACAATCGCGTTTCCCCCCCCTTTCTCAAGTAGCAAAGTACTTTGTATCAAAGCACGTAGATATTGGGAATACTCAGGAGTAATGTTGTCTCTCGATACTGTGCAAAGTTTAATTTAATTAATTTAATTTTATTCATTTTATTCAATACCACAATAGTTTTAATTTAACTAATATAATCTCTATCGTTACTGACAGTCTTCGCTCATCTCTCTGACAAACTATATACAACTTTAATACAATATAATACAACTTTATATAATATAATTCCATTTTGTAAAATGATGTAAGTAACGAGTAATGATCTTGAATTATTATACGAAAGATCGTATAACAGAGATAAGTATATAGATTTTATACGAAGAGATTGAAATCACTGTTCTTACATTTGTCGACGCCAATAATATAATTTAATTTGTGATATAATTCGACAATACGCTAAATGCCAATATATTTAACTAGAATGTAGATTGTGTTGTGATCAGTTAAATTATTGTCACTAGATGTTTCTCTGACAAACTTTCTATAATACAACATCTCTCTGACAAACTTTCTATAATACAACTTTATATAACATAATTCCATTTTGTAAAATGATGTAAGTAGCGAGTAATGATCTTGAAGTATTATACGAAAGATCGTACACAGAGATAAGTATATAGATTTTATACGAAGAGATCGAAATCACTGTTCTTACATTTGTCGAAGCCAATAATATAATTTAATTTGTGATATAATTCGACAATACGCTAAATGCCAATATATTTAACTAGAATGTAGATTGTGTTGTGATCAGTTAAATTATTGTCACTAGATGTTTCTCTGACAAACTTTCTATAATACAACATCTCTCTGACAAACTTTCTATAATACAACTTTATATAACATAATTCCATTTTGTAAAATGATGTAAGTAGCGAGTAATGATCTTGAAGTATTATATGAAAGATCGTACACAGAGATAAGTATATAGATTTTATACGAAGAGATTGAAATCACTGTTCTTACATTTGTCGAAGCCAATAATATAATTTGATTTGTGATATAATTCGATAATACGCTAAATGCCAATATATTTAACTAGAATGTAGATTGTGTTGTGATCAGTGAAATTATTGTCACTAGACGTTTATTAAATTTGAAGAGAACGACGTTACTCATGGGTATCCTTGATAATTTTCCTTGCATCGATTGCGGTTACATCGCATTTGGTGTAATATCTATTTCCAATTGAATTGTAATCTTCTTTTTCTCCTTTGATTCATACCTTCGTCACGTGGACAATTTCGAAACGATTTCTCACTCCTCAGAACAATTGACCAGTGAGGCCAGAGAAACGTGGATCGTTTCGTGTTTTAATTTCCTCCAGAAATCCGGGATGAGGAGGAGAAAGGAGACACAATGGCCGAGGTTTCTTCTCCTCGACGCGCCCGAGTCTCTCTTTCATGCAAATGCAAGTTCCAAAAGATTCCAACGATGCAGTCGCGTTCATGCTTGGCAATTTATACGCGTTCGTCTCGGCTCATCAGCGCCCTCCCACTCTTCTTCTCCCGCGTTCCGAAAGCATTCGGCTTAGAATCCCGCGATTACGAGCAAACGCGTACGATCGTCGCGTAATTCGTCGAAACTGCAATCGTTCCATCGCACGATTCTTTCCCTGAACGTGTGCTGATCGATGTCGTTTATCGTCGATCGAGATCTTCACCCGAAAGATCTTCTTCTTGCTGCCACTTCCGCGATTACACCAGGTGTTCCAAGTGTCCAAGGAGTTCCTTTGTTCCGGTGGCAAACAGAAGCAATGAAATCGGCCGCGATCGGTCCTTCTTCCGCGTTGAAATCTCGCAGAGGCCGACCGATCGGGCATTGCCACCTCGTCTCGAAAATTGCACATAATGAGCCGGTGGCGAGCGATGAACCGCAGCTGCCGAAAACTGACGGTTGTGTCGCCTGTCACACGCGTTTGCTCCTCGCGCATCGCGAGATAATCAACCGAGCGGGCTTCGTTGTTTCGGAGAGAACTTCCGTTCGTTTCTCGGAATATTCTTGTGAAACGACACACACACATACGCACGCAGGCACGCACGTACGAGACGATCGAGTATTTGCTGCTTAAAAATGGTCCAATCCTTTTGGACATTCTGTTTAACCCTTTGGTTACGGCAAACTTTGTCACGTAGCATGCGATAGGACGAAATTTCTCGTCAGCGTTCATTTCTCAGAAAGTATATTGAAATAATTCGAAACACTAAATTGCACTACGTTATAAACCAGTATTATTATTTATTCGTATTCTGTATTGAATTGTTAGTGCACATAGTGAAAATTTTAACAGCAATTTTAAACCTTATATCTCATAATATTGTTGTTAATTTTAAACTGTATACAGTATTTCGTAACGTCGCAGTAATTTTAAACTTTATCATTTCATAACAGAGAAATTTGATTTAAAATAAATGTCAATATACAGTTTATTAATTTCGGTTTATTAAAGAATAGTCGGGAAAGTCGCAGTACGGCGATGACAAAAGATATTAAGCTCTCACTAGACTCGTTAGTGCACATGGTAAAAATTTAACAGTAATTTTAAACTTTATATCTCTTAATATTGTTGTTAATTTTAAACTGTATGCAATATTTCGTAGCATCGTGGTAATCTTAAACTTTATCATTTCATAATGAATAACAGAGAAATTTAACTTGAGTGATTTAAAATAAATGTAAATACAGTTTATTAATTTCGGTTTATTAAAGAATAGTCGGGAAAGTCGCAGTACGGCGATGACAAAAGATATTAAACTCTCACTAGACTCGTTAGTGCACATGGTAAAAATTTAACAGTAATTTTAAACTTTATATCTCTTAATATTGTTGTTAATTTTAAACTGTATGCAATATTTCGTAGCATCGTGGTAATCTTAAACTTTATCATTTCATAATGAATAACAGAGAAATTTGATTTGGGTGATTTAAAATAAATGTCAATATACAGTTTATTAATTTCGGTTTATTAAAGAATAGTCGGGAAAGTCGGAGTACGGCGATGACAAAAGATATTAAGCTCTCACTAGATTTACCATACTCGCTACTCGCTGTAATACTCTCTTTTGTTATTTTGTAATTTTCTCACAATCTGAATTCTGAAAATCTTCGGCCTCGCAAACGCACACAATAATACCCCATTTCAAGTCCTAAAACTCGGCTAAAATAAACAGTCGGAAGCCTGATCTTCACTGTGACAATCGCATTGGACACGCAGCAGGCAGCAATTCCCTAGATATTAGGAAAAAGTTCCAAGTAAATTTCCAAAGTTTCCTCGTTCCACAATATATCTCGCAATTCTGGGAATTTTTTCAAACTGGACGTTCCGTTCACACATCCTCCACACTTCGCATAACGTTTTCTCTTGCTTAAACAGCGTCCTTACATTCCCAATAATAAAAAAAGCAAATTATGTCGAAATACTTTTTTATTTTTCATTTCTTATGCGACACTCGAAAAAGAACAATTGTTCAGAATCAAAAAACATTTTTCTCTTTGAATAAATCTTGAAATGTCAGCTGTCGAAGCAGATAGCGACGAATATGGTTTAGAATCATCATTTTATTTTTTGAAAATTATTCCACTAAAAGAAAAAGCTATTCAAAATTCAAAGTGGGCGGAAGAGAAGTTGAGTTTTCATCAGTTCACAAAAAATGTTTGCAAAGTTTAATCACTTTCACTTTCATCAATTAAACTTATCTCTAATTTGTTCTCGCGTTGCATCGATTTTTTTTTTTTTTTTTTTTTTTGTTTTTTTCACGAAGACGAAACTTCTATTCCGACTCAAGACTGACAAAAAACTCAGAGAAAATCTCCCGTCAAGGGAGAAATTTCATTTATTCACGCTTGGATCTCGACGAAGGAACGAGCTTGTACTCGGTAGCGGGCGTGTATCTATTAGACGTATATCAATATAGAATCTCGCAGAAATCGCTAGGTTAATGGGCATATCGGCATGTGCACAGCGGCATGTGAAATCTCTTCGTCTCCGAGGAGCGGTTCGCGAGAACGAGCGCGAGAGAAGAAGATGATAAGGGGCGAGATGCCTGGAGAGATGATCGCGAGATGAAGGGACGTAGGTATTCTACGCTCCCTAGCCGTAGCTACGCAAGTACGTGGCTTTTGTACGGGTGCTTAGAAGCGTGAAGGCTCGCGCAGACGTTATTGCATTATCCGTGTAAATGCAGTTACGCGGCGAACGCGGTTACGAGCGCGCGTGCCTTATTATAAGAGCGCGGTACGCTCGGCGCGAGCGCGCATCGCCGAGAAATAACTTCCACCGAACCACACCTTGGGTAATCGACGTACACTTCATATTATAGAGGCATAAACGATACCTATGGGTGTAGGTACTTCGTAGCGAAGGCGGTGTGCGGTTTACGGCTGCCTCTGGTTCTGGGGAAATTCGGAGGAAGGGGAACCGCAAGTACGAGGCCGCGGACGGGGACGCAGATGGAAGATTAGGCTCGAAGGGACGAAGTTTTCAAATCTTGCGGCCTTTCTCGGTGCATTACTTCGTTGGTATCGAGATCGTTCGCGGGATAGATTTTTTACTATTTTCTGCGTGCTGTTCTCCACCAAAAGTTATACAATTTGTATCGCGACGCGCGAGTGCTACTTTAGACGCTCTCTGAATTACAGCTTTCTCCGCGTTGCGTAAAACAGAGTGCTCAAAATAGTTGTCTCACGGCTGTCTACGTGCGAGTGATATCCACCACATGTATTATGTATCCGCTTGTTCCATTCAAAATGTAGAAGGGCGTGTTTAACCGCGCGATCTAAATGGGCTCGCAGGAAGTAGAACACGTTTTAATCAAATTTTAATCAAATTTTAAACAGATCGCGATATTTGAGTAGCTAGGTTGTGATCGATTCTCTTTTCTGAAATTTTCTCGGCCTTGGCGTTTCTCGCAAAAAAGTCGACCGACGAATCACGCCGCGGTTGATCGATTTGGTTTTCTTCGTCGAATGTGACGCGATCGTCAAGGCTTTATTAGTAATTCCGCCGCGTCTCAACGAGGTCGTTCGAATTCTTGTCGGCGAGCGATCGCGTTGACGTTGTCGCCGCAGCGACGAATACCTCGATTTAATGATCGTACGTCGCTCCGTCGCGTCGGTCGATCGTGGCTGCAATTTTTGTCTTGTCCAATCGAAGTGCCAATTTCATCCGGCACGAAGTGATTGGCTCTCTGTGCAGAGAGGCGATCAGAGGATCCGAGGAATTTTCACGTGAATTTTCTGTTTTTTCTCCTGGCCACATGTCACTGTCAGGGCCACTCTCGCGAGGCCCGACGATACGGCACTGGCAGCCATTGACCGTGACGGATGAAACGCGAAATTGAGGGGGTTGATATGCGCCGGCGACCTCGCGCTTCCTGCAAGAAGCGTCTCGCTCGCTTCCAAATTAAGCTGTCGTATACATGGCGTACCGTGACTGCGCGCATTCCGCCACTTCGTACACTTGCTTGTCGAAGGCGAATTTCTCATAATTGAACAACAATATCGATGATAAGAACAGCTTAGACTCTCTTTGTGCAAGATTGAACTTTATCTAAAAGAAAATTCTCGAAATTTGTCTCGATGCTTTTGCTTATCAGTGATTCGTACCTTTTTTCGAATCTTTAGATCAATGCCATCTCTTAATCCATTTGCATCATAAGCGTATATATATATGCGTAAATTTCTTGGCCAGTATCTATACGCTTAGTTTTCGTTATCCCACCAAAACATTCATATTTCAATGAAATTTCAATGATATTATTTTCAAGTATTTACTATTCAAAAAGACAGACGATTTGACGTCTTCAAACAAAAATTGGCTGAGGAAATTATCGGAATTAATATAAAAAGAGTAAAAATATAAAAAAATACAATTATTATCATCAAGGTTTACTCGACAACATTTTCCAATAATAGAAATAACTTTGTCAAGAAAAACTAAAAACAAAAACGACATTCTGTCGTTTATTTATCTCAAAAGAAAAGAAAAGAAACAATAAATCTTTATGCATCGATCACTTCAAATACCATTACACTGAGCAAAACGATTAGTTTATATTCCTGTCGTTATTCCAGTAATATTTCATTCTTCTTATATAATTCTTATTATATTTTTATTTCTATTTCTTGTTACAGAGCACTGAACTTTTATGTATCGACATTGGATATATTTGTATACGACCAGCCTAATACAAGGTTTCCCCCCCGATTATTTATAATCAACGTCGAAAGAGTTAACAATCCGAGGGAAGTGTAGCACTTTCGTCAGAGGCTTGGAAACAGTCGGCGAATTGAGCCGAGTCAGGTTCGATAAACGCTGGGCTGAAAGACGCGGTAAAAATCACTCGAGGCGCGGTGGGAATCGGTGGTAGTTGGCGGTCTGATGACGCCGAAACGCCCGGAGGAATCGGCAGCTGGCTGGTTGCGAGGTGCTGGTCGATTGGCCCGCGCCGACACGTTGATTCGAGACGTTCTCGCGACTTTTCATCGCGACAACTCTTTGGCCGGGCAAACGTTCGCGCGCGGTTTCTTTGTGCGTCGGGGAGTTAAAGAGAAGTTCGCTCGACCCGAGGCAATCTGCCCGAGGAGATTTCGAATTTTCGTCCCGTGCCACGGGACCTACCACCATCGTCGTCGTCGTCACCCCGGCTCCTTCTCCTTGGCACTAGCACGATTCTGAAATCCTCGTTCCCTCGGTGAATCGAGAGTACCACCGCCGTCGGTCGATCCGACCTATCGATCGGCTCACCGGAGAAGAAGAAGAAGAAGAAGAGACTCCACTCCACCGGTGAATCCTCCGGCAGTGACGGGGACCTGCATTGCAGCACCGTCGTAAACCATATTTTACAATTCCTTCGGGCATCTATCGCTTCGTCCTGGCGCGGCTTTTTGCCCCGTCGGTATGCTCCATTTTCGTCGCCCATGCCGCAGAGACGAAAGGAGCAGACGCATTGCGTCTCGTTGCCGATTCTCTTCTACGGCTAATAAAATCTACCTCGACGGTTTCACTGTGCTTATATTATATAATGCAAACGAGAGTCGAACAGCTCCAGATAAATCAATCTGCGTGTGCAGAAACTGCGTGTAGAAATTATTCGATATTTTATGATGGTAGACAGACTTAATAACGTAGCTCGCGTGTGTAATAAATAATCGATTTGATCTTTAACACTCTAGTCTAGTTTCCGCTGCCAATGAAATTTCTAGACACTTCGTGCAACAGACGTGACGAAGGTTAAGGAATAGTAAAAGAATCGTAGCGGAACGCAATCTTCCACGCATAAAGGGTGTGAGCTTAGCGTTTACTTTCTTTCGTCGGGTGCCACTTTCTTGCGCGATTTGCGGTTGACGTTAATAGCAAGATCCGTCTTGGCAGAGGTGCAGTTAGCGAAACGGGCACAAGCGTCTCGCGAGAAACGCGGCCAACTGTACCGCGTTCGCTGCGCAGCAGCTTCAATTAAGGAGACTTCCAATTATCCGTTATTTAAACGAGGTCCTCCCGCCCGTTTTGTTCTTCAACGCAGTCAGATAGAACGCCGAGCGAAACACAAGGGCTGGCTGCCGGTGGAGGAGCGACGCGGAGGGATGTCGCGCGGAATTCTAAGATAATGATACGTTTCCAATTTCTGCGCAACGAATATCTCCCACCCCCTTTCCCCGCCGTTCGCCATTAGCCGGATTAACTGCGTTCGTGATTTCCAACGCGCCGACTCAACTTTTTTGCGTTCCATCGACGAATGTCGCTAACAGTCGACCGTATAGGGCAGAGGAACAAAACTCGGGGTGAAACGCCGAGATGAAGAAACACAGAGAGAGAGAGAAAGAGAAAGAGAGAATCTGGCGTGCGACTGACAAAAGCGATTTATTTGCAGCAGCTTCGGTACACGGGAAATCGGGCGCCGCATTAACTCTCGCGCAGCGAAAGAGACAACTGGCGGACTAGTGAGCGAGAGCGAAGGAGAGCGAAAGCGGGAGGGTGGTGCCGCATGAAATCTTGGCTAACTCTCTAGCCTTGGCGACGATCCTCCCCGCGGCGCTTCAATTAACAGGACTGGCAATTATCTGTTATTTAAATGAGGCCCGAGCATACAGGCGTGCTAGGTCTTTGTACCCGGACCTCATCGTCGTCGTCGTCGTCGTCGTCGTCGTTGTCTACGGTTGTCGTAGACTTATTCGACAGTGAAACAGACAGACATCGTCTCTTTGCGAAAGGGTAAAATTTTGATAGCCCCAACAAGCGTCGGTAACCGGTAATCGAAAGAGAGAGAGAGAGAGAGAGAGAGAGAGAGAGATGCGTAGGATGTTAGTCACCAGCCTAACGCTATCCTTTTCCCGCTACCAACAGCTTCCTCTCGATGCCCTTACACCCTTTTCCTAGGTGCACAGCCTCAGCATCGTCAACCGAACGAGTCAACCTCTCGTCGTCCGCCAGAAGAGGGTTGACAGCGTAAACCCAACGCGATTCAAACGTATGAATTTTTAATAAAATCGCCCACGGCAGACGTCACTTTTTTTTTTTTTACGGAGGATATATCACTTTGGCGTGGCTTGCAGTGATCTTCCGCGCTAACCGAGATAAACCGAGATTAAACCTTCCTCCGCGATCTATATTTGTTCCGTTTTCCACAGAACAGCCCGAGTTTCCTTTGGTCCGTCGTTTTATTCTCCAAATAAATAGACAGAGATTTCTGTCTGGCGGAATTCGAACAGATTGAAACGCCTCTCTGGCCTGCGAAGGGGAGAAAATCGTTCGCCACTTTAGGGGATGTTTCGGATGATATTCAGAGTGAAATTCACGTTGAAATATCTCGATAACTTAGCCCAACCTTAGGCACGACCGGCCTTCTGCGTCTCGTTCTCTCAGGACCCTTGTCTTGCCAGATCGAAGATGGTCCATATTGTTGGTATTATCGTTGACGTTAAATGATCATAAACGTCTGTCGAGAATGGGGAAACTTTTTCCGGAGCATTGCTCGATGTTTCAATGAGAGATAGAAATATAATCTATATATATATATATATCGCGACTTCTTCATTCCAGATGATATCTTGAGACATCGATAAACTTGTCACGAATAAACTGTGGATTTTCATTTCTGTGAAATTTGAATAAACGCGCGTCAAAGAAATGTAAAATATACAGACTAGAGAATCTATTACCATAAATGAATAAATTCCTTTGTGCATTTCGTTTCTTTAGTTATATTTATAAAGATATCAAAATGCATAAAAATCTAGCGAACGTGAGCCGTATCTTTCAGTGAAAAATGCATGCAGAAAGAGAGAAAGAGAAAGAAAAGTAAAGGGAAACATCATCGGGTTACACGATGCTTCGTGTTATCCTCGAGGTGCAGGAGGAGAAGACTGCGCAATAAATTCCGTGCAAAAAAAAAAAGAGAAAAAGAAGAAAAGAAAAAAAAGGAAAAAGGAAAAGGAAAGGAGAGATTGGATGAAGAGGGTGACCCGGTTTGGGGGTGGTCGATTGAAACGGAGTAATAGAGAAACGAGAGTGGGTATTGTCGGAAACTTGGGCATCCACGTTCGTCCCATATGGCATCGAAATGACGCACCGGGGGTGGAGAACCGACGAGGCAGGCGCCGCGAACCGAACTTCGAATCCACGTTTCAACCTCCCTCACGTACGCCCCGACCACGTATCACGCCGTTGCATTGTGCGACACGCATCGCGCTATTCCCGTGCTATTAACGCGCTCGTTCAGCTCGACGAGCGAGCCCGTGCGTCGCTCCTTTTGAATGATTGAGAGCTAAGACAACGCGACAGATTTCGCATCGGGGACTCGAAGGATCGGTCCTTGTGCACAGCTCGCTCGAACGCTTTACAACGAGAACACGGGGGTGGTTTTAGAGGCCCCTTCTGACGACTGACGATCCGAGAAGCCAATTTCAGCAACTTCAGCTTTCGTTTCGTCAGTTTCGTCGTGCAAGTATATACACGGTCGGTGTTCAATTTTCAAGAAAGACTTACTTTGATAACCCATTATGAGAATATTTATGAGACGTAGTCGTAATATTTTTGTATCGAGGAAAATATACCGACTTTGGCCTTGGTTGATATCTAAAATTCGAAGAACAAAATTTAAATACTTGAAATTTGAAGTCTGACTCCAACATGCAGCGGAAATCCTTCAAAATCCGAGGCCAGGAACGAAGGGACGGTCCAATTATCGATACTGGCGCTACGGAACGCACGCGCACCCTTTCGATTTACGTAGCGAGATATCGCTGTTTTCCTCGAGCGAAGGGAGTTATCCACTTTCTTGTCCCTAAATAGGAACACAGCTCGACTCGTACAAATCGGCGATCGCGGACGAGCCACTTGGAACGTTCATGGAATGCCGGACTCCCTGATTCTTCGATCTCCCCCCTCGCAGATAGATAGATTTCGTTTCAGCGATTTAGGGTGGTCCTTTCGGCGAGTTTCCGCGAATCTCAATCAATATCTTGATCGGGGGAGGCGCCTATAAAATAAAGCTACGGAACGAGTCGGCGACGCATCGTCATCAAAGAGCAGTTGGAAGTTTCCCTTTTCTGGCCAGGTCTGTGGGGAGAGAAAACCCTGGCCGGGATGAACGATATCATAAAGGGTAGCAGGAATCGGAGCAGTCGCGCAGCCATGGAAAGAGATCCCCGCCTCCCCGGCCCATCGTCCCTGTTCGTTACAATCTTCTCAGATGTAATCTTTAAGATGAGATCGCGCTGAGTCCATGAATCGTCGAGCAAGCAATGGACTCGCGGCGCAACCTCTCTCCTTTCTCCTTTCTTCCTTCCCTCGTCTCTCCTTCTCTCCTCGAATCGTCGCCGTTGTCATTCACCGAGCAAAAATATTCGTCAATGTCGCGTATTAACCAAAGTCGATCCTCGTAATACGAATTGCGTATCGCATAAAAGTCTGGCTGCCTCTTGCTTGCCAATTTTTCCCGTAGCAATCGATCACCTCGGAATCCGTGAAGTAAAAGGAAATGAGATGATAATTTGGGAGAGTGATTTTCGAGAGACTCGCGGCAATTATATTACCGCGACGTCGTCAGGGCCCGGCCTGTTTGCTTCTCGCGGAGATGATGTCCGCCAATCAGATGATGTCAGCCGACTGAGAAAGAGAATCTCGAGGGTGCTTCCAATTACGCGAGACGTCACGGTCGGGCCGAAAAATCGAGGTCACGTCATTTAAGTCTCTCTCTCTCTCTCTGTTTGTTCGTTTTCCCGTCAAGGTTCACGCTTCTTTTTCTCCATTTTTCTCCTAGTTCGTGTCATTGATCGCCTTATCTAAACTTGTTCCAGCCACACGGCCGATACCGTAAAATTAAGGAGTGTGTAATTCAAACTGCGGCCAGATTCGATTTCAAGGCGACGACACACTGCGTTCCAAATAGCACGTAGATTCTTTGATTCGCGGGAAATGGCGTTAAGATAAGAACGCCTCGTCTCTCTCGTTGTTAATCGTCTAATTTAGAGAAATTTATTCGCGTTCTATTTGGTCGAGCAGGCATCGCTGCTGGAATTGAAGCTTCCTTAAGCCTATAACTCAAATCAGCGCTGTCTGCCTCCTCCCCTTTAGTTGGGAACTGTCGAGCTCTGACGAGTAAGATAAATTGCCTCATCGTCTTTTAATCAGTTCATTCCGTTAATTCTACCGATTTGCTGGATTTTCGCTTTTGATCGATGTGGTATTCGTGTTATTGTCGTCCCGTCTTCACAAGGATCGATCATTCTTCCCTGTTTGATTAATATTCTTTATCGTAGCTTTTTTAATAAGTATCGAAACGTCGAGCCGAAAATTTTACTTGGTTTTCCTGAACATTTTCCTAAAATATCCTCGGAAGAAACGTCGAAAGTACAAACTCTTGCAAACTTTTCGTTCCATAGTCGTCCAACTCGTGGTCAGTCGGCGAAACGATTACGCATCTACGCTCGATCAATTCGACGTCACTACCGCAATTTTGAAAAAACAACATCGACGAAAACAACATTCTTTCCAATATGCGACGCGAGAGAGACGCGATGGTTTTCATTTTTCGTCGATTTCGAGGAGAACCACGAGCGTGGCGCGCCTCGGTTTCCTCCCACCCCGGTTAGAGCACCTAATTAACAACGTCGCGGAACAAGTGCGCATAATGAACGTTCCAAGTGCTCGTTGGGCGCGTAACCCTTCCGAATGGTCGTTTACGCCTTGCCCGTACGCGCAATTAGCGCACGTATTTAACGAAATGGCTTAGATTCGTCTTCATTTCTGTTGGCACGGTGGCGAAACACCACGGAGCGCCGCCGTGGAACGTCGAACGGGCTCGCTCGTTCTTTTTCTACCCCCTTCACTTCCCCCTCCCCAACCTCTCTTTTCCTCTTTTCGCGACCGCGGTAATTGCGATCTACAGCGAGAACAATGCCTTTATCGTTCGCACGTCAACCCTAATTGCAACATTATAGCGCGCGGTGCACGCATAAATTAAACGTTCCTTTTGCTCCCTCGGCGTTATGGGGGGTTGAAGAAGGGGGGCGAAGGGGGAGAGCTGTCGCGCGCACGGCTGTAACAAGCACCGCTGCGAGAACACATCGAACGGACGCGCTTTCGCGCCCCGTTGCGAAGCCGATAACACGTGAATGACACGCGAAACTGCCACTGATGCTTGAAAGAGAGAGAGAGAGAGAGAAAGAGAGAGAGAGAGCTGGGAAAACAGCAAGTTTCCTTTAATCGGGGGAACAATTTGTAAATTTCCAGTGTCGAACATTTCCGATCGATAGCGGAAATCGATATATTCGTCTCGTTGCCTTTCCCCGAAATTCCTTCGTCCGAAGCTTTGCGACGAACGATCGTGAATTTTTCGGGAAAAATGCGCGTCGCGTTTCTTCTATTCTCTGACGTGAATTCTAAATGAGCCTTCAACCGTACTATCGCCGTATATGCTCGACGTTCCTATCGTCGTTTGGATTGATTTGCTGAGAAGCTACGAGGGGACGTTGGACGTAAGACGAAGGTTTAGCGAGCGATCCACTTCTCGAACTCGGCTCCGACCGACTCCGCGTCAGGCCGAGTGTGTGAGATGGGATTACCAGCGGAGCGAACTGGGTGATTGCTATTAAAGGGGTGAGGACGATTGAAAACAAAGGGAAATCAAGAATCGACGATGAGAGAGACGAAGGAAGAGCCGAGAACTCGATGCGCGTCAATTTCCCTCCGGTTGTTTTCTCTCGAAATTTTTGATACGTTCGATTATCCGAAACTCGAGTCTCTTTGGCGTCGCGTTTCTCGCGGAAAACTCTTTGACCGACCCGGCTCACTTTGTAGCCGCCGTTTTCCCAGAAAAATATTTAAACAACGTGATTAATGAGCGGCGAGAAACAGGGAGGGGCGGGGAAATTGCCGTGTACCTGGCAGCGTAAGAGAATTTCCGAATTACGCGGGAGCGCGTTCGAATTTAGGTGAAATATAAACTGCAAGTTTTTCCACCGAACACGGTGGAAACACGGTGGAACTCGCAAACATCCGCCGCGGTGCGTTTAAACTTTCCCCGAGCAAAATTAGCCGTTATTAAATTTGCATTTACCATACGGCGCGCCGGTTTGCCGGGATTATTTTCTGAAAAAACATTCGCCGGTATTTGGATGACACTTCTAACCCGTGTGCCCGGGCAACTTTCGGTGATATCTCGCCGATTCGCCGTTTCTGTTTGTTCGAGGCGGACGATTGAAAAAGACACTGTCGCGTCGAAAAAACCAATGAGTCGTCGATTTCTCGTGGTCGTGAATCGCTCCGACGATGTCTCTCTCTCTCTCTCTCTTCTTTCGGGTTGGCGCGCAAACACGGTACGCGTATTCACGGTATCATAACACACGGTTCTCGGGCTCGGACTGGCGAGGAAAAGAGCGCGGAAAAGAGGGAAGACGGTTGCTTTGGAACGACGTTTCACGGTGTCACGCCTTTCGTTTCGAGTAGCTTGTCAGCCTAGCCCCGTCAGGGCTTTCACCGAAACTCTGTTATTTTTAAGACCGCGTCAGGCCAGCCTCGCCGTCCAATATTTGCCAAGCGTGTTTACCGGCTGCCCTTAATCCGTCGCGCAATCCTCTCCCGCCGGATATCGTCTCGACCGTTCGCTAATGGCGAAACGTTTCGACAAATTCTCCTCTATTAACCGGGAAACGATTCAACTCGACGATACGACGATACGCGTGTTCTCAAACTGTTTCGTTGACTTTCGTTATCGACGTTTGCACCATTGGTACATGACTGGTGGTGTTACGAGCGCTCGGTATTGAAACTCCTCCTGGAGTTTACATTTTTCCTGTTTCAGGGCTCTTTGCGCTCATGGTACCTTTTTTTTTGTTTCAACGGGAGGGGGTTTTTTGCACATTTTGCAATTTCGCGTCAAAGTTGTCATCTGGATTATATTATAGTAGAAAAATGAATTTTGATTTCAATCTTAATCTTCTATTTCTCAGAATTAATTATCTATACATTGATATATTAATTAATATATAGATCAATACATATAGTAATATATTAATGTACAAACAACGCAAATTACCCAAGTGGTTTAAAATAAATATAAATATAACGTTTACAAATACAGCGGTGACTCTCACGCTAACACTACTCGCTATAACTCCCTCAAGATCACGGTTCGATACTCTCTATCCGAAATCATACCCTCAAAACCTTCGTACTCGCGCATTCACACACGCACTGATATTTGGACAGTTAAAACAAACCTAAGTCTGACCTTCGCATGGGACACGCAGTAGGCGACAATTGCCATCTCTTTAAGCACAGGCAGAAGTTCCGAGCAATTTTCAAACTTACAGCAATTCTTCAGATTAATTAATAATCTGCTCCATTATTGAAACGCGATTGACGATCACTCAAGATACCTGCTAGGGGAATGATCAAGCTTTGAATTCGACATTCGTCGCGTTAATTGCGCGCAGTGACGAATTAACGAGCGCGTCGCTCGAGTGATCTTCAATTAAAATTTGAAGGGGTTTTGAAAAGTGCCGCGCCTCCGTTCCCGGCGAGAAACGGGTTCACCGAGAATCACCGAGGATGGGAAAAAGTTGCACTCGGCGTGTATCGGTTCATAGTTCGCGCCACGGTAAATCTTAAAAACTACTCGGCGCCGTAGTATTTTGCGAGCGAGTTTTCGTGCGCGCAAGTTGCAACGAAGTTGTAAATAGCCTGTCGTGGGGAAACTTGAAGGTGTCGGCCGTCTACGATGTAACGAATGCAATTTCGTTTCGCTGCCGGAGAGAAGTGGCCCGTAAGTCGAGAAATTGCTTGCCATTTGAAGCTAGTTTCACCGCCCGATTCCAAACGTGTATGTAAAAAACACGCCTCTTTAGACACGTGTCTGCGTACAATACAACTTTCCTTTATTGTATTTTTTTTCTTTTTTTTTTTTATTGTTGATGATCGATCGATCGATCCGATCGGATCGAATAGTTTGTTCTTTGTGCAACTTTGACTTAATATTCTCTCTCGTAAATGATATAGGTTACGTTGAACTGATGAAAAGATGTACAAACTATGTCCCAATGAGATCCTTGAGAGGAAGATCTAAAAGACACCCATGGTTTAGACGAAACGATATTTAAAGTTGGCATTTATCTGTTTACTATTAGTATGTACGAAAGACGTCAGACGTCAGACGTCAGACAAATTCTTTTATAAAATCGTGCCATTTATGTCTCAAGCTTGCTTCCATCCGTTACTATATTTACTCTCCTAGTTATTTTCAGTATAATGAAGGAAAGGCTCGTTGAAAATCAAGCTCTCGTGTGACAATTCATTCATTGCCTATGGTAAAGGTTTGTTTCTTCAAGTCGCCACGCCAGCGCGAATTATCGAAGAAAGATCAGCGGATCGAAGACGAGTGGCGGGTGTTTTTTTAAAAATTCAGTTAACGGACAGAAAGAGGCGAGAGAAAGAGAGAATGGGGCAGAGAAGGGAGAGACGGTCGTCGAGGAAACGTTTCATAATAATTTTAAAGCCGCTGAACCAGTTAATTTCTGAGTGCTTCGAACCGTCAAACACGATTATGTCGCATCCCCCTCTGTGCGTCGTCTGAACCCTTGGCCCCTCGGTTCGTCGCTTCGCGACCGAGTATTCCGCGACGATAAAAATTGCACGGTACAGCCGCGGTGCCTGGATGGCAAAGATACGGGACGTAATTGCGAGGACCATTCAATTCCGAATCGCGGTACACGCGCTGTTTCTTTTTGCAGCTGATAAAAAGCACTGTTAACGGGCACGCACGCGACAATCTCACAGACAAATTAACGAGCAGTCCACCAGTGCACGTCGATGAACATCCTACGTCGAAAGGAATATTCACCAAAACGAACGAGGAAACTTTCGAGTGTCATTGTCTCTTTGGAATTGATCGATTCGTTAGCGCGATACTGTAAGAGGGACTTCAACTTTGTTCGACGCAAGATACGTACAGTTCGTTTATTTTTTCCGTTAATCTGTCGATGATATTTTTGTCGGCAAGGCAGAAGCCTGATAACAAACCCCTTTTGTTTCATATTGTAGTGATTATGATAATTTAAATTTATATCACAATACTACAAATAAATAATAACTCCGTAATTAATTTTAGTAGTTTATATAAAAATATTATCAATATAACAAAATATATAATTACTAATAATTTAATGAAGATTAAATAATGTAAGTTAAATAACGAATGAATAATTTCTACTATGGTTACAATATAAGTAAGTGTCTGTAAACATTTCCATGGTGATAATAAAATTGCTAACAATTTTTAAATATTCTATTGTTTATATTAAATACACATCTCGACGAAACGATTTAATGAACATAGATATCGTTGATCTAAATACTTCAAAGTAGAGGTCGCTACAATATGGTTAGCGACCCCGCCATCTGGAGGAACGATACTTTTGGATTGATGTTGAATTGTTTTATAGATCTTTGTAGAGTGTGCGCGCGGTGTAAAGTACAATAAAGAGCGATTATAATAGTCCGTGAATATATAAGTCCCTGCGTACCTTTATCTTATCCCTTCAACAATTTCCTCGAGACGATAGCGCGTTATCGTCTTGCGAATTGAAGGAAAGAAGCAAAAGAGCTAATAAAGTTCGTCCCTTGGTCGGAATAGTCCCTTGCTTGGAATATCTCGAGAAGCTTGTCTTTTCACTTTGAGAGATTGTGAGTAAACTCCACCTTGGATGATTTTACATAGATATTTTTGCAAACTTTCGGTCACCCCTGAATGCGTAAAAATTCGCGGTTTTACGAAATGACAAAGTATCGAGAATTGCGAGAACACGCCGTAATGAAATTGAAGAAGCGAGTATTATCGAATGGGGCGAGATCTCGCGATGTTTTCTCGCGCGACTGGCGGCCGAATTTCGAGGGCCCGATCCAGGCCGGACAAAGCGGCAATGAAATTTTGAAATCGCGTTGCGGTCGGTGCTCGATCGTTTGCGTAATTATAACGGAACAAGCAAATAACTCACGGAATAATAACGATCGGGAATTAAAATTTGAAAACCAATTTATCCATTGTGGCCTGAAATTATTACGGCGTTAATTGGAGGGCTAATGAATTCCGTACGATTACAATTACATTTCGGCCGCTTGCCGATTGCCGAGCCGACGCGACAGTCTATAACAATCGTTTATTTGTCAAATTGGCCCTCGCTATTGGCCGGGAGACCGTCGAGAGGAGGCTGGTTAAACAGCAAGTATTTAACCGACGTCCAGTGGATGACAAGTTTTTGTTTGAACGGATAAAGGATCGATGGTCACGTAGCTACGTTACAATTTGTAACGCTTGTCTCGCCGAAAAGCACGGAAATATTGCAACGTTATCGTCGCGAATAAATCTCTTCGTTACTTTATACATTAATTCTTTTCTTTTTCTCTGTTTTTTTTTTTTTTTTACCGATAAAAATATTTCACGTGGCACGTGAACGAAGATTAAAACAACATTAGGCTTATTCGATTGAGAATATTTCGTAACTTTTGCTACAAACTCTTCTACGTTCGCAACTTTGAATGTGATTTTTTTCTTATATCGTGCATCATCGTTTTTTCCATACAACGTTTCGTGGAAAACGAGTCTGGAAGAAACGCAAGTCGGACAGACGCAACAACTCGACGATCCTGCTTTCACGATTAAGAATTCACGCGAAATGTATTTTGCCCGGCTCGATATTCGAGTTGGCTGATTCGAACGCGAGGCGTTACTCGCTCGACTAACGCGGTGACCGTTCGCTTCCCGGTCGAAAGTTCTCGCGGAATTAGGGTAAGACCGGCTTACAAGCTGAGATAGCTTAGAAACTTCTAAGAGGATCCAAAGAATAATTGTACTTTCTACTTGACGCCGCGTTAGACTCTCCGTTCGTTCGTTGTTCGCTCCGAATCGACATCTTCTTGAACAACAAGAACTGTCGTCGTGTCCCGTTCCGGCGTTATTATTCAGGTTTCGTTGTTACGAGAAGCGACGAGAAATCTCACACGATCCCTCCCGAGTTGGAGAGACCAGGGGCCAGGTGTCGAGACGTTTCCTTTCGTCCGGACGTAGGACGAGAAGGAAGAAGAGAGAGAGAGAGAGGGGGGGGGGAGTGGCGGGCAGAAGTTTCCATCGTGGAAATCCAATTTTCTGTTCGACGGTGCATTTTATAATCTTGAATGGGAGGAAGAGGAAGGGAGGAAGGAAGGAAAAAGAAGGAAAGCGGTGGATCGTGATTACGGAAACGCAACGATGGCCGGACGGAAGCAAGCTGGCCAGATTAATTCGGAGGTCGTTCAATTTTCCAGCAAGAAGAAGGTTATCCGGGACGCAGGAAGCGGAAACGCGGCCAAGGAAAATGAGCTAGATAGCCACTTAACAATGAATAATGTTTGCCAAAGAAATTGCGGCGAATTTTGAAATAAGTTTAATTAGCTTGCCGGTACCGGGAGGGGGGAGGGCAGGCGAAAGGCGTCGCCGCGTTCGCGAGATCCTTCCGGCGGGATAATTGAAAAAAATTTTTAGGATTAAGGAGCCATTGTACACCCCCACTATCGTCCCGGCTTTTGCTCTCTCTCTCTCTCTCTCTCTTGTTCTCTGTCTGGCGATCTTGAATAGCAGCTTTTGCCACCGGCTGACTAAAGATATTATATAGCCACTGTACGCCGTGGACTAAACTGGCTCTTTCACAAAGGATTATTAATTGACTTCTGTCTCGTATCAGAGGGTCGCAGCCGTTCGAAGAGGATCCTTAATTATCCTTGAAAACGGTAGATCTTTAGTTTCAGATTACATTGTTGCTACGCCAGCCTGGTTTATCCTTCATTCCAATGGCGACGATACTTATAACAGGTTACACGTTTTCGCGAAAGACGTCCGATTCGAACCTTCGTTTCTTTAGAAAGAGGCTGCTCAGTACTAATTAGCCGACTGTTTCGGTATTCCAATCCACGTTTGTTTTGGCATTTGACGACTGGCAAGCGGATCGGTACGATCGGTATCCAAATTTTGTATTCGCATTGCAACTCTCGAGTTTCGATCGTCAAAAATTAATATTTCGAGCGTGACTCGGCATATTACACCGCGTATTGTTCTCGCAGATACGTCAGAGAACAATATGTACAAAATTCCATACCGGTCAACGATATTTTAATATTCATCGAATATTAA
Organism: Frieseomelitta varia; assembly: GCF_011392965.1. Taxonomy (NCBI): domain Eukaryota; kingdom Metazoa; phylum Arthropoda; class Insecta; order Hymenoptera; family Apidae; genus Frieseomelitta; species Frieseomelitta varia. The sequence continues at coordinate 67,020 of NW_025110353.1, forward strand.
AACACGAGGTTGTTACCTGTGTGAAAAATTGAGCTGAAGAACATTGAAGCTCGAATCGCGCGGCGTAATGCCAGGATAGAAATAGAAACAACCGCTGGAAAGAAATGGGTGAGTTGTGTGGTCCGAGGAGCTAGCAAGCCTTAATAGTCTCGCTAGATCGTACTCGCGGTTATTGCTCGTTCGCTACAGTCGCATGATCGAGCGAATCTTCGTGGTGTGTGTGTGTTTGTGCGGCGCGTAGAACGACGCGCTCCAATTGCTTTCGCTTTCGTCTCCCTCGTTTCTTTCTCGCTCGGGCCTGCTTGGCGGCCGCTTTCGCTTTCGATGCAAATTTTTTACCCCGGAGCGCGGTATTAAGAGAGGTAGCGGGCGAACGGCATCCTTTAATATCGGGAACAGTTGCTCGATCACGCTTTTCCATCGCGGATTCACGCCCGCGCCACCACCACCACCGTCACCGACGGGCGTTTCTGCGTGTATCAGCGTGTTCCCTCGCCGCTTGTTGTTGACTTTACGAGCTTAAACGCGGAATCCTGATGAGCGCGGTGGATTCGTAAGAGGGGTTTCGTCGATTCTCGAGCGGCTGGTGGCCGCTAATATCGACCCTTTCGTCGCCAGAGGGCTGGAAGAAGGGTGACAGATCGAGAGGAGGAACAAACGACAAACGAGAGAAGAAGAGCGGAGAGAAGAGTCGCGCTGGCCCTTTTTTTTTTTTTTCGCCGACAGTGGCAACATTTCTCCGACCGACTCGCCGGTGGTCGCGATTCGCGAACCGCCGCAGTTAGCCTTTCGCGCGGTCGAATTTTCGAGCGGACCACTCGGCCGCCAGGCGAAACTCGTTCCCAGCCGAAATTAATATTTACAATCCGCCGTCCATAACCGGGGGGACGTTTTATCGCAAATTGACGCCGGCAATATTGGCAATATTTGCCGCTGCTGCCGCGCGATGTACCGCCGCGTGCATCGGTTAATCTCAATTACGCGGTTACAGGTCGACCGAGCACGTAGGTGTCTGCATCGATCATTAACGCTGACGAACACCTGCCCTTTTTTTTCTTCTTTCTTTTTTTATCTTCCCTTCTTGAAAACTTCAGCTTCATTTCGCTCTGTGAATGCTTAAACGACTCGGCAAGTTTGACGTCATCGGCTGTCTTGAGCAGGAATTCCTATCTTTTAATTTCTCCGACCAATCTTCCGCCGCGTTTCGTATTTTTGTTGCCGCTGTACCGAGAAAAAAAAAACAAAAAATTGCCGATGTTCTCTCATCCGTGCAGCGTCAAGTATTCACGAGCGACCCGACCACGTCCAAAATATGACCAACGAAGTATTCGAGCACCGCGCGCCAGGCCGTTTGAACGCGTCGCTGGTGAAATACATTGCGTCGAAGTCGAGACGAACGGGGAACTGGCTCGATAAAAATTACAGAATATACCAGGAGAGGATGGGTCGAACTGCAAACAAATGGAACGCGCGCGAGGGCAGGCAGGAAGTCGGATGCGGAGGCAAAGAGGAAAAAATTGTCGCCTGGGCAAAAGCGAGCACGGTACGTTAGGTTCGGTTGATTCGTGCGTCGCGACGACGTCTCTGCGTCCGCGACACCGGTGACGCTGAATTGTTCCCGAAAAAACAATACTCGGCAATCACAGTCGGGCGGCGAGACTCTCGTTCGACACACGGTTTCGAAAACTTCTAACGCAACCCGTGGAAACACGTGAACGCATAAACGTATAAAGCGTCGGACAATGAAGGGATGAAATGCTGCCCCACGATAAACCACGGGAATATTTTTCAACGTTGGTGGTAAGTTTGTTCATTTCTGCATCATTCGGGTTATTGCTTCGAACGTATAACCGGAAGCTACGCAAAGGTATAGTGAATTTTTAAGCGTTCGCTTCCATCAGTCAGCGGGGCTGTCGGTGTACGTTGGTTCGCGAAAATGTTCTTATAATCTGGGCGTAACTTGTCAGAGAGAATTTTCATGAATATATTATATCGTGTGCGTTACGCGGAACTTGGTGAAATTTCATTGGCATCGTAATTCACCGCCGTGTTTATGTTGGCAAAATTCGAAACGAATCCGAAAACCGTGGAGGTTGCGAGCAATCTGTTGCAAACGCACAATTGATAAACAATTTAGTGTTCAGTGTGAACAGACGGAAGTGTTTCCGCTAAATATAATTGCTGATAATGCCTGCAGTAAATATCTTGCAATCTCAGATTCTTTCCAAATTAAAAATAAAAAGTTCAGTAACGGTGATTTTAATTAGTGACAGAAGCGATTTTGCTAAATATAATTGCATTCTCAGGTTCTTTCCGAATCTAAGAAACTTGATCTAACGACAGATGAAGGAATTTCTCAAATTTCTGAACGAAATTGCTGGCTATTTCCCTAAATAAATTTGTGTCAAAATAATCTTCGGCGACGAGAAGTTTAATGAAAACATCGTGCCGAGTTTTTTCGTTCGATCAAAAAAGAAAAGAAGAAAAAAAAGGAGAACGTCGGAAAGCTACCGCAATCTCTCGTCGATCGATCGGCTCTCGACTATGAAGGTATTTCCGTGACGGCTGATTTTTACTTCGCGAGTCATTGTTTCTCGAGCAATAATCAAGAACATCCCCGGAAAGGAACAGTGGAAGGCAGAGGAGGCGGAGGTCCATTCATTTCAATCCCCATCGGAATATTCTTTGAAACGAGAAATGATGGCCAGCATCGTCGGGATAAATTGGCAGGGAGACGTCTTGCTTATTCCACGATGACACACAATGAACGTATCCACTCTCTCTCGTCCGCGAGGATTTTCTTCTAAAAGGCTGCCTCCCTGCCGCTGCGATCGTGCCTGTCGTGTTTGTACAGGCCGCCTCATAAATATCGGTCGAATCAGCGAACGCGCGAGGAAAGCAAAGCGTTTTTTTCCCCTCCCTTGCCTTTTTCTCTCTCGCCGAGGAGAGAAGCAATCGTCGAGTGTCGAAATATTAGATCGCCTCGCGAGATATTAGGTCTGTCAAACGTGCAGGGCAAGCGCAAATATTGAAATACTGTCGGACTTTTTTTCCGATCGTCGCTGAAATTTTACGAATTAATCGACGAAGCTGCTGGACACGAACGTTGAAAGCGTGCAACAAATTCTTGAAGAATGAAAAACGAAAAATCGATTCGCGATTTCACGATAGTTTACGGTAAGACGAAGACTCGAGACTGGCAAATAAAAGTATGTTTGTGGAACGTTCACGTTGTTGCAGATTCGGCCAATATTGACACGCGATTAAGAATCAGGCTGAACTCAGGCGGACGGTATACTTCTTTAGCCGGAATTCACCAGTCGCTCGAGAGGGGATTCCGTAAATTTTCCTAAGACGTTTCCAGTTCTCGCGCAGCCCGTGTTCCCGTGCAACGTTCTTCACGCGCCGGTATAAACACAATTTCTGGCAAGCCTCGGCTTACCGTAAACGTATCGCCGCGCATCCACCGCGCTCCACTTTATATGCATGCGCGCGCTACTCGCTCAAACTCATCTCGCGGGACGTTGCGAGACACACAGCAATTTCTGTCGGATCTACAACTTGTATCTTTCCGCGTTACGGCTTTAATTTTCCTCGCATTACGGATGAAATGCGCGACTGCGCGCGTCGGCTTTTCCCTCGTCGAGCCGATATCCGGTTATCATTATCGTGCTCGCATTTCCGTTTCGAAAAGACGCCGCTACTCGAGCCACCTCCGATATATATGGTGACCGAAGTCGACGCTGGCTCGCGATACGATCGGTGATCAAATAAATACCAGGCGATAATACCAGCGAACGGTCACCGCTGTTCTAATTTCCATCGGATTAGGACAGAAATGGCTCACAGTCGGATCGGTATGGCTCTCGAACGCGAGCACGTGACGTTGTAGAACGCTCACGAATACATTCTGCCGTGACGGCGGCCAATTCTTTAACATTATCGCCAAAGCGATAAAAATAATACTCTCCGTCTACGACTGACGCAGCGAAACTGAAAAAGGTGTGGTACCTTCCTGTCTTGCCGCGCTGTGTGTGTATAAATAAAACTAATCTGGAGCACGGCTATAAAACATAGGCTTAATGCAATTTGCGGTTTAACAGGATCGAGACAGATTAGAAGAATAAACGCCCTTCTGCCGGCCTTTCGCCATCTCTCTCTCTATCCGTCTTTTTTCCCTTTCCTCTTTCCTCTCCGCCTCTTTCTTCTAATTTCTCTCTTCCTTGCCTCCTAGTTTCTCTTTCTTCTCCTTCTCCGGCGTACTTTACACCAGGTTCCTCCTTCATTCCGCTGTTTCTCCGCGAAAATGATTGTTATTTATAGCGAAGGCGCGATGAATTTATTAACAACTGGCACGTGAATGCACGGGCGCTGCCCCCTCCTACTCCCCACCCTCTTTGCTGGTAATGGCGAATGGCATGAAACTTCTTAATGAGAAAGTACGTCTTTATAGAGCAATATAACGCGTCACATGCGCGAGAAATATCGTTGCACCTGATGCTTTCGACGTGTTTATAGTACGTGTGGATTTGAAACCGGCGCGGGATTACTCGTTACGGCGCGTCAGTAATAATTCGTCGAGTCCGACTAGCTCCGCTGTCGGACGTGACGTAGAATAAAAGTTTTCAGCGTCCCGCGTTCGGTCGGGGCAAATCGTTCGACAGTTTCGGGTCGTCGTCGTCGTCCTTCCTGTCCAATCGTCGCGTTTCCCCGTAACGAGCATCGACAGGCGAGCAATCGACGAGTTAAGGAAGACAGCGTGTACGGTAATTTGTTCCAGCGTGTGCGTTTTTAAACGAATTAAATGAATAAACAATCGTGGACAATCAACGTGACGTGGTAGAAATAAAATCAGTGCCTGTGAAAGTCTTTTACGAATGTATCTCGTGCTCTATTTTCAGTTTATATAGCTGAAATTTTCTGATGTTTTCTGATGTTTTCTATAAACAACAATACATGTTTAGAAATCTTTGTAAGTCACTGTACAGGGTGGAAAGAAAAGTTTATCCGTGGCTATTATAGGTGAATTCTGCACTTTCGATTTGATGGAAATACATGTAAAGAACCTGCTTTGAATTTCAAGGTGAAAAAAATTTTTCTTTTTTTCTTTGCATTGCATTTATTACGAAGGTAAAAACTTTTTAAAACAAGGAACCATAGATCGCAACCTAATAGTTCTTTTGAAAAAAGTTTCTCAATCATTTAACATTGCGGACGCGTGCGTGCTAACAGCGACTTTATGGTTCTGGACGCGCGCATGCCTATTTTACGGATGCCAATTTTTCCATTAGGTTTCACCAATATTTGGTTTATCATTGTAGCATCAGTGTGAGTCTAAATAATCGAATGATAAAACAAACTGCTAACATTATTCGAAATACAAAATATTTCGTAATATAGACATCCACGTATCCAGAACCATAAAGTCGCTGTTAGCACGCGTTTGCAATGTTAAATGATTAAAAAACTCTTTTGCCATTTTTCAAGAGAACTATTAGGTTCCTTGGAAAAGTTTTATCTTCGTTATGAGTAAAATACAATGCAAAAAAGAAAAAAAAAAAATTACCTTGAAATTCAAAGTTAAGATTAATTTCATGGCAGATCCTTTACATGTATTTCAAATCGAAGATGTAGAATTCATCTACGATAGCCACGGCTAAACTTTTCTTTCCACCCTGTACGTAATCGTATTACATTGTTTATTTTACACGATAAATTTAATTTACTTTTATTTGTTACGAAAAGTGATTGGTATCTGTCATTTCGAAGAAAGTGAACGTGCGGCGCGGCAAATGCAAGAGCGACAACGAACCGTGTCAATTATCTTTGACGAGATTTCCCTTGAAATCAACTTGGGATCTAGCGTCTCGGTTTCGTGACGAATTCGCGTCAGTTCGCCCGACTGCCCGTTCGTAACGACGCGTCAGCCGTGATTAACATCCTTCGTACACGCGTTTCCTTTGTAGTTGAAAAAGAGACGGGGAAAGAAAAAAAAAAAAGAAAAAGAAAAAAAGAAAAGAAAAGAATGGAGAGGGGAAAAAACATAACGTAAATGAGAGGAAAAACCGGGGAAAAATGTGAAGCGGTTGAAGAGGCTAAAACGGTCGAAGGGGCGGCAGTGACACGTAGACGAGGGACGATGCTAACGCGAGATACACCTCGGAACAATTTCATTAACGTCGAGTTGGAACTTTTAATATCGCGTCGCGGATACCGCGGTCTCTTTTATTGCGATATTTGCGCCGGTCGTGCTCGTTCCTCTTCTCGAATGCAACATCTCGGACTTACCTCTCTCTGTCTCTCGGAGCTGTTTTCTCGTCGCTACTCTCTCCGGTCCGCTTAATCCACCTCTATGACGAAACGAACGTCGTACGCTTTACAAACGATGAAACCATCGGTTGCGTGTGCTTTGCCTCGTTTTATTCCCTCGCTTTCGAGATTTCTTTTTCGTCTCGTGTTAAATATCGATGAAACGCGACACGACGATACGTGTTATACAACTGAGCGAATGACAGAAGGACGGCATATTTGGAAACGATTAAAATTCGCCGACGCGTTCGAACGGATACCTGAAACTGGACTATGAGATTGGTTTGCATAGTGCAAACATATATTCCATGCAAATTGAGAATTTAATATCCTCCAGGAATAATACGTCATAAACGTTTAATTAAGCCCCGGCTAGTTCGCGTAACGTAATAAATATAGTGTGATCATGCTTGCCGGTTCATTAAACGCGGAACGTTATGGTCACCGTTTAATAGTTTATCGCGGCAATCGACTGGAGGCCCTGGCATTATTCTCGTGTCTCATCTAAATACAATTCGATTCGATTAATTAGATCGATTTGCTTGGGATCCGCTTTATTGAATTCATCGTTGGCGCACGTGCGAGGAACACAGTTACGAGAAACTGCGTGCGTAAGTACGTGGTACGAGTAGTTAGTCGTAAAAAGAGCATTCTCCGTTCCAAGATGGTGTTTGACCATCGTAGCACGGTGGACAGAAATCGAACGGACTCTGCAAGGTTTTCTCTTTGAAATTGTTTCGATGACGCGCAACGAACATTGAAAATCGAAAGCAAACGACCGCGACGCGCGAATAACCGACTCGCAAGATCGAAATCGAATAATTTCCCGAATAATTTCATTTTATCAAGCGAGCTGGCCGTTTAACTTTCACCACCTCGCGAGATTATTTTACCGTTGAAAAAACACCGAACGCTCTCTTACCCGCGAAACTGCGTTACACGTTTTACAAAGAAACTCTCTCTCTCTCTCTCTCTCTCTCTCTCTCTCTCTTCCTAATCCCTTAGTCCCGACGTAGTGGATGAAGCTTCAATGAAATTCCAGCTTAGTCGTGCAACGGTGCACAAAGTAAAATTACACGAAGCGTCGAACACACGCGAGCACTTAATTCTCTGCCTTCACTCGTAACACGATCTTCGCACTCTGCCTATCGACCAGTTACATTGTGCCAGCGTACAAACTTCACGCGGCGCCGCGCCGCGCCAGTCCGCGCCGAGAGAAGAGAGACGACGCAAAAACACGGAAACCCGAACCATCAATTACCAGACCCCACACACAGAGTTTACTTATAAAATTTGCAAACACTTATCGATCGTTTTCCAGTTTGCCCTCCGCCTCCACCCGCCGACGTCGGACGAAGCCCCGAAAATTTCGGTCTGCAGCTGCCCGATACGACCGTTAGTACGTTTCTTCGAACAAGCAGTTTCGATGCTTCCTCTTGCTCAAGTTTCTCGAACGTTCGAGTTAACTAATTGTGAAGCTCCGAGCAAAGCCATGAAATCTCGATAAATTGTTATCGTGCACGGATACCGGAAGGTGATTCTCGACGGTGATTCACGCGAGATACCGGAAGATGATTCTCAACGGGTGGAAACGTACAAACAAGAAATTAAATCATTCCTGGGAAAATCCTGTCTGAGATTAATTTACGAGCGGATCCTTCTCAACGAAAGTTAGCGTTAACTCCGAATACAGAAATAAAGAAAATTATCCGTAAATTTTAACGTAACTTCAGCGTGTACCTATCGCGTTTAAGAAAATGAAGCTGTCTAACTTGCTAACCTAAAATTGCGAGTCAAGACTTGCGTGCCGTTGCATCGTGAAATATGAACAACAGTGGTAGAAATGGGCCAGCGTGTCAAGAGAGCACAATGTACGTACATACGTACGTGTGTTCGAGATATTCGAGCCAACGAAGACGCCCGGCGACAAACGAGAACTCGCGCGTGAATTTCAGGATTTGAGTTTTCCTCGCGATTGCGAATCGTGGCGACGCGACGCGATCTGTCGCTTTGATCTGCCGCGTTGCCAGCCTCGGCAGTAATTAAAGCAGCCAACAGAATTAGCTTGAAATTCGGAACGAAGCCCGTGGCCCCGAGGCTAGCCGGTCTAATTGACCTATTTTCGCGGTAATAGATCATCAGCCAGGGTTGGGATATCCATTACACGCTACGAAACGGAAAGAACAGCCACCGCGGGAAACCTCCGGCCAACTCCGCGATAAGCTCGTTATGAATCGCGCTGCATCGTTGATTTTCTATTAACGGCATCGTTGTTTAATTTCCAGTTAATTGTCTCGGCTACCAGGGTACAGGGGCCGCTCATCGCCGCACCTCGTCAATTTTTCAATTGGCTAATTCGTTGAACCTGATCTTTGTTCCGATGGACGTTCCCATCTCCCATCGTTTTCGAAATTTCGAAGAGAGGCGCCGTGATTTCCGCCTCGGACGGATAAACCGCTCGATTGTTTCAATGAAATATACAGCGCGATAAATGAAACCTCGAGGCTGTGAAATTTTAACGAGGATGTCTGATAAAAAAAAAAAAAAGAAGAAAAAGGGAGAGAGAGAGAGAGAGAGAAATCAAGAGATTTTGAAGAAGGTTTCTACATGAAGCGTAGTTTAGACAAAGGTCAATTTTGTACTCGTGGCACGTGGCATTTGCAACGATATTGAGATGGTTTAGAAAATGGCGGGATCTTCGCTCTGACGCGAGGGTATAACAAACCTCGACAATACGAGCGTTTTGTTCGTTTACTCGCAGATAGCTCGAGGCCACGACTCGTAAGATTCGGCCGCTTGGAAATCGGCGAAATTTATTAAAACTGCCGTTGAGATGGGGCGATCCTCTTAGTCGGAACGGGATATTGTCTCGGATTGCGCGCGCGTCCTTTTTTCTCGTATTTTCTTCCCACTTCGCCTGTCGTTGTGACATTGTAAGAAGAAAGAAGAAAAAATAAAGAGAAAAGTGCAAACGAATTTCATATTTATGCCTAGCGCGCATAAATATTCAGCGCATTAAGCATCCATGCTCGCGGATTCGCTCTTAAAAGCATCTATATTTAATACGCGTAAATCGAGCGAGTCCGCTGAAAGGAAGCGACGGCGTAAAAACACCGGCCGCCTCCACTTGAGGAAGCAAGTCACAAAGCTACGCGCTCCGCCGCTTTGGAAACGCTTTCCCTTTGACTCTTGATCTGTCTGCGCGACGAAACGGATTTCGAACTCTTTCGTAGAACGGGAATAATTGGAGGAACGAAAAGAACGCGTCAAACCCTGTGAGGACCAATGACGTGACTCCATCATTTCCAGCGGCTATAAATTTTCTCGACAGAATGAAACTGCTCTCCTGCTCTCGCGGGAACGAGAGGTAGTTATTCTCGAAGAGAGAGGAGACGGTCGTTCTCGAGCGAATTGTCGTTGCTATTCATCGTATATACATATACTACGAATAGTATAATCGGCAATCAGCTGCATCTAGAATCCTCTAGATTGGAGGCAAGCAGCAGACGCTGGAACGAGCTAACCGTCACCCAGGGCGTGCAGCTGGCGTTGACCCCTATCGAGTGAGATGTCCTTACGGATTAAGCGCGTTTCTCAAAAGCACGACGCCGGCGTCGTCGACGCGGCCACCGTCAGCCACGAGCAAGGAATCACGGGGGACGAGAGAGAAGCCAGAAGGAGTCTCTGGAAATAACACCGAGCTGGCTGGCTGGCTGGCTGGACAGACCGGCCGCGCAGCGGAGCAAGATGACGAAGAAACCGAGCAGGGACCGTTTGATGATACAATCGGGGAAACCTGATACCCTGAGGTCTTAACTGCAGGGGCAGCTACTTCCACGGAGCTGGAATCCTCGCCGTCCGGCGAATGTATGCGTAAACGGGCGTACGTATGTGGTTCCCTCTGTTGCCGGGAGGGGAAACGGGAGAGACGGTGAATCGGTACTAGATCCGCGATCCCCACGATCGTTATCTGTCGGTTACGGCGCACCGCGTTTCCTTTCGTCGGACACCGGCAGGCAAAGTCTTCTTCCTTCACCAGGAGACGCGACTCTTTGTTCGCGGCTCCCCTGCGGACGACAGTTTCGCGGAAACCTTCTCGAACATGTGTCTTCTTTTAGGTTAGTTTCGTCGCCGCACACTCGAACGCGTTGCCTCCCTGTTTCTTTTCTACCGTTAGATCGTCACACAGTAGGTGGTCCACGATCGCTGCTGTATATTATCAGGGTTTGCTTTTAACGAGCAAACTCTCTAGTTTCCTTTCCAAGTCTTTTCTTTTTTCTCTTTTCTTGTAAAGGTTTCGTTATTTTTTATCTACGTATTTTATTCTACGAAACTTTCGATTTTATTCGGTGGCGCGATGAGTGATCGATCCACGATCGAAATAAGTCAAAACTCGCGCGCGAGTTTATTTATATTGAGATACGTGTAACGCCGTAGTCGCGTCGACCAAGTGTTTCCACGTCCGTTCGGTTGGCAGTCGCGTTACGCCGTGCTCAGACAAAGCGAATTACCTTGGCGGAAAAACGTCGGGGGTGCATTGTGCCGTGTCAGGCGGCGAGAAATGGGCCAGGGGGTGGGTGGGAGGTAGGGAGGAGACGTGCCCCGTGCAGGTGGCAAGAACTTAACGACGCTAAAGGTATTTTCAAGCGGCACAATTATCGTGCGAAACTTTCCGTTTCCCTCGTTCCCTTCGCGAATCTTTGTCCGACCGCCGTTTGCACCCTTTCTTCTAGGCCTGCATCACCGACACCCTTCGTCTTAGTTCCTCGCAGCCGTTCCTGCCAATTCAGCATCGTCAGTGTAATTAACAGTTTAATTGCTATCGCGTTTCGGGAGAACGTTTCGTTGCATGCCTACGTGCTCGTCGATTACGCGCGAGAAACGGCCGTGTTTCGTTTAGGAAGGAGGGAAAGAAACAAAAAATTTCATTGCTCTGTTAATAATTACACACACACACACTGCGGACAATTTACGTCTGCAGGACGCGCGCGCGTTCGTATTCTTATTTTACGTCGAACATGTTCTTACACGGGTACCTACGGCGAGACGGGGTTTTCTGTAAACGTGTAAACAGTGTTGCGCAACTACGAGATGTTCCATCTCGTTTGGTGGAAACGCGAGAGAAATAGCTACGTAGCATAAAACGTTTGAAACGAATGTTTGCCCTCGTCTACTTTGTCGGCGATCTTTCCCCTGGCCCTGGAAGAAAGAAATCAGAGAAAACTCCTCGGGGTACCGAGCAAGCGTCGAGAACAAGGCAAGGTTCGAGCACGTTATTTAGCATCGCGAGACGCTTTAAAGTCGGACAATTATCGCGAGAAACTTCTACTCGCTTTCGTACACCCCCATTTTCTCTCTCGTTTGCCCTGCACCCTCTCCCCTCTCTCTCTCTCTGCCCCCCTCCGCCCACCTGCACCGTCACTATTCCAAACGTCTCCGTCCTTTTCGCTTCCACCTTGCAAATCTTTGTCAAAGTGCAGCATGCAGCTTCTTTGTCGGTGGTGCGCGCGCCGTTCAACTGCTCCGTTTAGCGCGACGGGGATTATTTCACCTTCTCCAGCTGTGCTCGCTCCCGCCTCGCTTCGTACTTTCGACAAATCTAATTAACAAAGTCGTTTACTTATCTAAATGGATTCTGTACTCGTCCGTTTCGCCGTGGCCCTCGCCCCGAGGAATCAGCTTCGTCTTGTTACTCTAGACGCCTCTAGTCGAGCTTCGCGCGGCGCGGCGTCCTGAGAGACTGAAAGAGCAGACGAACAGGTTAGGGAATCGTTTCACCGGAAACCGACGACTCAACCTTCGATCCGCGCGACGCTTCCTGGCAAACCTGTCAACCTGTTTTCGCGAATCCATTTTTCAAGAGGGTTTCAAGTTCGAGTCACTCTCTCTCTCTCTCTCTCTCTCTTTCTCTCGCTGTCTCTCTCTCTCTCTCTCTCTCTCTCTTTCTCTCGCTGTCTCTCTCTCTCTCTCTCTCTCTCCCTCTTTCGCCGCCGCAGCTGCGACGTTAACTCCGACTTCTAAGAAAATTATTCCGAGCCACGGCGAAGGTCTACTCGTTCGTTAATTGCGGTTTCTCGAGATTCCAATCTCGCCTGGGAGAGAGATACTGAATGAATTCAAGCCTTCAGATTTCAATGAATTCAATTAATTCAACGCGATGCTCCTCCGCAACCGTCTCTCTCTCTCTTTCTCTCTCTCTCTCTCTCTCTCTCTCTTTCTTTCTGTCTGTATGTCTGTCTGTCTGTCTCTCTGAGCAACGTTGCAGCCGAGTTCTGCTTAATTTTAATTTATCTCGAGCCGACGATCAAAGACGCGAGACGCGCGCGCCGTCTTCGAAAAATCGTATTCATTGAAACTCGGCCGTATGTGAAAGTCGCCGAGTGTGTAACGCGACTTTAATAACTCGACATTATCCCGCGGTGGTGGGTAAGAGGGAAAGAGCAACGCCCGCGCCGTTAGACAGGCGCTGTTAAATGAACTGGGATGAAAAACTAATTTCCCTGTTTCTTGTCGTTCTTATTCGAACGTACACACATAGCGTCGCGGTCCACCTCGCGAGATTGCGTTACATACTCGTCTCGTGCCTCGCGTTTTCCCGCGACATTTAGAAATTAAACGGCGAAGTAGACACGACGGCGTTACGAGTCGGACACATTTGCTGTTCGTGGGTTCACGTCTCTTCGATAAAACACGCGTTGTAATTAGACCGCGGGTTTCTAAACTCGTACAATGTGCTAAACTGAAATATCCAGAGCGAAGTGTAATCGAATTTATCGTAATTCGCGGCGGACGAAAGAAATTTTCATTGAAGCTCACGTTCTTGAAGAAACATGAATATAAGCGTAAACGTTCTCAGTTCGTCTAATTGGAATTGAACGACGAATGTTGGTGTCACACACTGTCTATTTGTTGAACCGATCTTCCAGTTTACAAAGTAGCGCCGAGAAACAAAAGGACAACAGTTTACTGGCAAAATTCACGAGTGAACAAAAGGATCGAAGGATCCGTAAATCGAGGAGAAAAGTCGGCGGCTAAAAATGTACAAAAGTTCGATCGTAAATTAATCGATAAACGGCTCGCTCATTGCGAATGCAGCATACAGGTGGCGGCTTTTAATACGCGGAAACGACGAGGTTTCCTCGTGGTTGAAAAAGAAAAAGAAAAACAAAAAAAAAAAGGTCGCCTCCCTTCTTTCGGTCCATGTGCGTTTCGTCGCGCGGCGCAGATCGGCCAGCCGCTCGCACGAGCAACGGCATATTTAACTCGTCTGTTTGGCAAACGTTGCCAGGCGGCCGTGTATTTGCCGAATCGCCTGATGATTTTGTTTAAACGCGATCGAAGCGAGCGGCCGCCTTCCGCGGAAGCATAAAACGGCCGATATTAATTGATTCCCGGGCCGCGTGTGCATTGTCGTCCTGCCCGTAAATAAATTAATAACGCGGTCGCGTGTTTACACGGTGAGTACAAGCGTCGCTTACAAATTGTACCAATAATGGCCGCGTTCGTTATTACGGTTCCGTTCGACGCGTGAAATTCCGGAGCGCGAGCGTGCGCGGCCGAACTTTATTCATTCTTCGCGATTCGCGTCCGTTTCTTTCTGTTTGTCGTAGCTAATAAGGAGGTGAGGACTCAAATACGTTTGCTTAGATGGAAAACGGATGTTAATGCTTTATTGTCTGGCATCCGAACAATCAGATTTCTCGAAACTAGTGCTTACCTACTTGAATTAACAATGTATCAATTATGTTGTTTTATTGATCGTATTATAAGCTTCTGAAAATCTTCAAATATTTTGAAATTATTCCCTTTTATGACGAATCAGAGTGATGAAAATGAAGGCCTTTGTTTAGACGATTTGTCTGTTAGATTGCTCCGTCAGTTTTTTGGATAGCAATCATTGTAATAAAGACAGTGATATTATTACATAAGTTAGTTGTTCAGAGAGTGATGCTAATATAGCAAGAGATAAAACTACATGTCCGATACACGATAAAACGATTATTGTTATTAAATCTGCAGAGATTTAGAAATAAGCATATATAATACATCTGTAGCTCTGTAGCAGACTTGACCGGCAGGTAAAGTGTTATGTTGTTCGATGAAAGAAACGAATCTTTTATCTTCAAGTACTTTTTTAAATAACACAAGCAAGTATTAACTAACGCCTAGACGCATTCGTTAGATACAAAGTATTCAATTATTCTGTTTCCTGTAGCTGGTTGTAAACCAAATTCCTCAAACGATGTGTGTGACCTTAATCATCGAAACATTTTCCACGACATTCCGCGCGGCGTTTTGCAAGATCTGGCTTCATTAACAAACGTCTGGTAGGCGTATTGGTCCAGTAACGAGACGCCACGGGCCGAATCCGCGCGGATTCCAAGAAACGAGGAGGGAGAGAGCCACGTGAAAGACCTCTCGACATCGATCGTCGCGCAGAACCAGTGGCCTCGAGAGCATCGCGCGCGATCGTTAACTGCCGACCACGCATTCGTCATGTTCATTAAATATCGATTGGGCGGATAGCCGCCGGGCGGCATAGAATGACGAGCACGCAGCGCGCTCGCAGTCGCGCGCGCCAGTCGTTCACCACGGTCCGTGAACCGTGGTTCGTCCTTATCGAAGTCGCTTGCGATAAAACGTTGCGCGTTTCGTACAAGCGTGTACGTCCCCCGCCTCGATCGCGCGCCTCGCCGTTACATCCGGATGAATTATGCCTGTAACGCGTGCCGACGCCACACCTCCTCTCTTATACTCGCTGTTCTATCTGCCGAGCATTATGTTACTCTCGTCGCGATCAACCTTGTATGGCACGTACGTATTTACACGCACGGGCGGTGACGAGCGTCGTGGAACACGGAGCTGCGAATAGGTGGCCAGGAGGCTCGTCTGTTGGAACGGGGCGAGGCACGAGGTGGCGTTAAACGCGGGGGAAGCACGGGAACGTGAGGCCGTCCCTGAGTGCTGCGCGCGAGTAGACGGGGGTGTTATTCCTATTTTTTTTCTCCTTTCTTTTTTTCTTTTTCCACTGCACCTCCCTGCTCGACCGGGGCTGCCGGTCTCGACTGGCAGCCCCGCGGCTTGCTCTTTTCTTTCCACGTATAATGTACGTGTTAGGTGCACGGGTTGCGTTTCGTGGCGGCGTTGTACGCGTGCGGCCAGTCGTTCCACCAGTCATAAATAATCTGGAAACATGAATATCACAGAGCAGCCATGGCTCTGCTGCTCGCCACCCCCGCGAGCTGACTCTCGTACGTGTAATTTCCTTTTTTTTCGCTTCACACGCGGCGCGGAGAATCGTGGTGGGTGTAGCGGCGCGCAGACCAGCACGCGCCGTCGTACGTGCGTGTACGCGCGTGTCTCGGTGGTAATTAGGACCACGCTTTCCTCCCCTTTCACTTACTTTCACCTTTCTGTTTCTTCCTCACGTTCAATTCATATTCCAATTGCTGACCGTCCCCTTTTTCTCGTTGTCCCTTGCTAGTTGGCCAGTTTATCTTCTCTCGTTTTCTCTCGTTTCGTTTTGTCTTGTTGGCCTTTCGAAGTTTTCTTCGTTCTCTGTCAGTTTCGTTCCCCGACTGGTCCCCCTACTCGTCACAAATTGGGGAGAATTAATACAACGCGAGCTCTCTTAATCCGCCCGATCGATCACGCGGAATTGCTCGGTCGGATTTCCTCCAGAGGTTTCGCCGACATCTTCGTCCGTTTGAATTTGTTACGATTATTTTATATAAGTTCGAGCAAACGAAAGTTATTTGCGCGGTATTTGTAATCGAACGCGCATTCGCTAAATTCAATATTTGCCTATCGTTCTGACTTTTCTCGAGGATGATTCTCGTCTGACTACGGCGCGACACATTCTACTGCGAAACAGTCTATTCTCCTTGCTCGGCGAATATTCAATAATTCACTAATTTATATTCGATTGCCTACATGTATTTAATCGATTTGTTATACATTACGTACGCGTATCTCGTCAAAATTTTCGTAGAATAGAAGAAACGAAAAGTACGTGACTGAGAAATTCGATTATTTTCTTATATTCACGATTTACGGATCGGTCAGGGTGGATCTGTGAAACCTGTTTTTCTCTCTCTGTAATTCACTCACTCTCTCTTTCTCCCTATCTCTCTCTCTATCTCTCTCTTTGTAATTCCACAAGACGCATTGACATCGTTTCTGGCATCGTTTCACCGGCACGCTTGCATAATATCAAGCAGTCGCGCAATCGGAAATAGGAATCGAATTTTAAAATCATTCGGTTCAAACGAGCTTGCAGAATCGTTAAACTTGCATATTTCCGGTATGCATCGATTCATCAAGCTGGCAACAGCATCGGTAGTATTTTCGAGGCTTGATTTATTAAAAACTTTTATTGCTTCTCAGGTTTATTGTCGTCGAAAGATGTGGAAAGAGAAAGAGATCGAACAGACTCGATATTCGAATCCAACAATAACTCGAGAGAGAGAGAGAGAGAGAGAGAGAGAGATTTCACGATATAGCTGCGAAAACAGTTTCAGTACCTTCCGTCGTTTTAATCCCACTTATTGACAAGAAATAAAAAAGAGAGAGGAAGAGAGCGAGCGAGAAAAATGGAAGAAAAAACGATCTATAAGCATTTGCTATTCACGACGTAATTTTATTTAGCCGGAGCATCAGTCAATATGCATTGACCATTAATAACAAATGGCTCGCCTGGTATTTCCGCAGAAAGCGGCCGTATTTAAATGGCCGAGTATCTTCGTTTCTTTCTTTTTGAATTGATTAACGAAAATAAGAGAAACATAGGGGGAAACCGACGGGAAACGACTCGATGAACCGTGTTCTATAATAACGGCGACATTAATAAAAGATACGAGAAAAGATATAAACAGGATGCCGTTACTCGTAATAATTATAGCAATTTAAATCGTCATTGCTCTTTCCGATCTCCCGACACCGCGCCCCGTTCCTCGTCGTTGGTCGGTATCGAGAAAATTGAAAATTTATCACCCCTTATATCGTATGCCGGCGATGGATGCGGTCGGTTACTTGGACTTTTACGAGCCATCGATATTGGCCAGACGGATCGAGAGCTTGCTTACTGGCTGCTCTCCGCCGAGCACCAGCTAGACACTTAGGTGTTTACGATCGTCGAAGAAAAGGTCAGTCACGTGAGAATCTTCAAAGCGGAATATCCTTCTATAATTACTGTGACGTTATCGTCTATCGTTTACACTGGATGATCGTGACTTTAAGAAAAGAATACTTAAAAGTCACAAACCATCAGAGTGAAAACGCGTTTCAATCGCGAATGGATGCAATATCGAAGCGAAATATCCTTAAATACGAAACATCAAAGTATGAAGATAGATGCTCGCGTACTAGCTTCGCTCTACGTGTTCCTCGACTCGAACGAACGAACGAACGAAATTTTCCTATCGATCGAAGCGACAGAGAGGAAGGGTCACTGTGGTTACTCGAAGGGCAGAATTAACGAAGCTTGGCTCCGAGATGCAAATATCTCGTGAGTTAAGGCAATGAAGCCACCTCCGAGCTCCACCTTGATCGTGTTGCGCTCCTTGAAGCTTGGATGGTACTCGCTAGAATTCACCGCGAAAATAATTGCCGAATTCTCTCTCTCTTTCTGTCTCTCTCTCTTTCTCTCTTTCAGTTCTGCCTAGTCGTGAAACGAAACGAGACCGGGTGGGGTCCGTGCTACTGCTGGTAAATCGGGCCAGACGAGGCACGCAAGAGGGGGAAATAAAGGAGCCACGTCGGTCATTCAGAATATTTGAAACCGCGTTGGCAGCGCCAGAGCTACGGGGAACGTTTTCATCTCGCTAACGGGATTATCTCGAGGCTCCTTCGTCTTTTGGAAGCTTCGCTCTGTAACGTTCGGCCGACTTTTCTATTTTCAGTTGATAAAGATCTTGGCAGGATCGTGGCCGTGTTCTCCGCGGGCCGGAGAACGGATGAAAAGCTGCGGGTTATTGCTTCGCGTGATTAATTTGTTTCTTTCTGGGTAACCGGTTTCATTGTTTCGCGTTATTGCGTAACGGAATGCAACGTGCATTGAAGCGAGCGTGTTTCCTTCTTTTTCCTCCGTCATTTCTTCTTCTTCTTTTTTCCCTGCTTCCCGCCTCGCGAAAGGTTTTTCGTAATGGAGGCAGGCTAAAACTGATTACGGATTTTTGGGTGAAATTATAGGTTGTTTAGGAGAGAATGAGGAAGGAGTGATTGTACGCTCAGCTACGGTGGAACCCCGCCAGATAAAAAAGTAATTTGTTAGGCGTCGTGTGTCGTAATTTCAGCGCGCGCACGATAGTCGGACGTTAAATGTTACATTATCCTCTTAATCGAGTTGCGTGAGTGCAAATGCGGTAGATAATGCAAATGCGAGGAAAAGCTAACGTTATTTTATCCGTTGCTGCTTTTTGTCCCAACTTTCCCGCCGTCACGCGAGAAAAATAATATCGCGAGCACAAGCTTACATTCTGCAACTCGGTTTTTCCCGAATCGGCGAAAGTTGAGACTCTAGATATATCCTGTAGGGATGTTGTACATCCTAGGAGGAATGAACTGCAAGAAGCACTGCAAAGTCTCTGCAAGATCTCGATTTCCATTCAATTCGAATGAACGCCACATCTTGCTGGACACAAGCTCGCTTTCTCACACTTCATTCGCGTCGCTGGTCATCACAGTTAGACAGGCCATCAGAGTCATCTTCAAAGCCTTCTCGAGTATCCAGAAATTCGTTCGATCTTCGTCAACATTTCCCTCGTGATACCTAACGTAATACTTACCGCTTTGAGAAGTTACCTTTCTTCTATGTTCCTCATTATTCCACTACTTCGGATGTAAGTTATTAAAATTTCTAATCAACATTTGAATCGTAAACACTGGTGTGTAACACGCGTATGGAAATTCGCATTTTTAAAGAATGAAAATTAAAACCTAAATAGGAAATTCTATTATTTACCGAAGATTAGACAACAAGTACTGTGCGCACTCGAAGGAAGGTATACGAGGAGCAAAAGGAATAAGAAAACCAAAAAACAAAAAAAAAAAAAAAAAAAAAAAAAAAAAAAAAAAAAAAAAAAAGAAAAAGAGAAAAAAGAGGCTAGATCGATGGTATCGAGAGCGAGATGATCGAGGGTACTCTCGACAACGCCCTCGAAACGCCTCGATCCCGGCGCGAAAAATTGCGCAGCCGTGCAACGCGAAATTATGCTATTGCGGCCGGTCGGACAAATTCGCGTGGTTGTAAGCTCTCGCATACATGGAAGCCGGATTTTATCCGGGCAGGCAGAGAGCGGGAGCCAGGTAGCGAGATCGTCTCGTGGAAGAAGACTCGTATTAGGCAGTGAAACAAATTGCGCCCCCGACAATCTCCACGGACGATCTATCCTTGGGGCCTCGACCAGGGATAGTCAAGAATCATGTTTCGCCCGTGAACAGCCGCACGCTGCCCTGCTCTCTCCTGGGAGCGAGAAAGCGAGCCAGACACCGCCGCGCCGTAGCTGTTTGCTGCCGAGGGAACGGGTCCCTTCTCCTCGGCTTCGTCCTTCCACGACCGAGCCGAGGAAACTGGGTCGTCCCCTTAACGATCCTTATTAATTGTTCTTACAGCGTCTCGGAACGAACGCCTACGGCTAATCTGTGTCGCGCGCGTGCTCCTGCTCCGTTTCGTTAACGCTTCGGATGACTCGTGAGGCGATAAATCGCGACACCTTCGAATCGCCGGCAGATCGGCGGACTTTTTTTTTTTAGCTCAAGTCTCTCGCGAAGGAAGTGAAACGGAGAAGTTTGCATTTCGGTAGAAAATGGTAATGTAAGTTTTACGAGCACAACCGGAGAAGTAGAAACTTTATCCCGCCACGAGATATTCCAACAAACGTTTTACCTTCCATATTTTATGTATTTTTTTCCGTTTTTTTTTTTTTTTTTTGCATATTGCTTGCATTCTCTGCCCCGTTGCATTCTTCGCATCGTTCGAGTTCTCGGAAATAACGTAAAAGCTCGCAGTGCTGATTAACAACAGTGGAAAATGGAAAGAAAGGAAGAAAGAATAACCTTTTCGGTTATTATTTCGAGGGTACGCGCTTGACCCCTCTAAACTCGATTTCGCCGTAACGCACAGAGACCGCGAGGGTCTCCCCGAGCTCTTAAGAGAAAAAGGACCCCCATAAACGATGCGAGTTGGCACTTAGGCTTTATTGCCGGAACTTAGGCTCTCATTGCTATCAAGCTCTCGGCCGAGCGTGTGCATTCTCTCCCCTCCCTCCTAGCCTATCATTCGCGTTGTTTCTCGCACACACACACACACACACACACACACACACACACACGCGCGTACGCGCTTACCTACCGTATGAAACGTGTCGGTTTATGTTCATTTTTATGGTCGCTGATTGCCAGGTACGCTAAATAACTATCGCGTCCGATCGTCCGTTCTGTCGTAACCGGATCGAAACGATCGGGCCACAATGCTCGCTCGATATTCCGCCTCGCACGCCACGTGTACGCTCGCCACGATACACGCGATAATCTGTAGTTACTCGCGCTCGCCGGATACGGGACCGTGCGAGCGCGAGTGCGAGCGTGTGAGTGCGCGCGCGAACTGTTTCATCACTGTTGCGCGTCCGTAAAAAGACGTTCCCGAAAATCACTGGAACAAATTCACGCGCCGAGACACGGCCGCGCCACGAAAACACACGGGGATCTCCTCGATCGTTCACGGGCGTACGTGTAAGTACGCTCGCTCCCAAGTAAAAACGGCCGATTCCCTGTTCGGTCTGTTTTTCGTTTTTACCTCGTTCCGTTGGCCTTCTCGGTCCTTCTCTTCATCGATCCATCGATGTCGAAACGCCCCGATTTTCTGCGGATTCCCGTCGAATTTGTCTCACGCGATAGATCGCCAGCAGGTCTCGATGTGCGTGCGAAACGTTAAACACGTTAGGGCGTTAAGTAACTGAAAGAACGGCCGATTATTCGATTCCTCCTTTTGCGTTCCCCCCCTTCCCCCGTTTTATTTCCCGAGTCGTTCAAATGCAAACGCGTTCGTACGTTAGGGAGTGTTCCCGATCGCGAGAGATAACGAGATCCTGAGTGAGTAATGTCGAGCCGCGGCTTCGATGTGCCTCGCAGCGGCACACGCTTCGATCATATAATAATGCTTCGGATGTTATCTGAAACGGCGGAAAGGTTAACTGAACGCGAAATCGTTGCAGGCCCGCTGATACATATAAGAGGATTTTTTGACAATTGCGTGGAAACGAAATATCGTTTAACAGTACTCTGATATTTAATCGCTGGCACTCTCCGATCGGAGTTTTATTCCTCGCCTCTTTTACCATTCTATAATATTGTACATACGAGTACGTGTGCAACAGCCCTTCTTCGTTGTCTCGTTCAAGTAAGTAAGGAGTACTTGTTGTAATTTTAAGTTATTTACACAAGTTTATTGATAATATGTCAGTGTAAAATAAAACGTACAGGGAACTCGCGTATACAATGTATAGTAAACTAAGTAAAAATGAAAAGATGCAAGGATAAAACTGCAACGACAATGTCAAATGCTCTTGGCGACTCTCTAAAACCTTTCGACTGACTAAAAACCCAAATAAAAGAAGCGTCCACATAATATAGTTGTCCTCAGATTAGAAGCTAAATGTTCACATTTCCACTACTGTAAATGGAATAACATGTTAATAAAAATATCATATAATATGTGTTTTGAATTCGTCTCGATGTTCTCTACAATACGCTGGAAAAAAAATTATGTGTTCCTATTTGTTTCATCCAAAGTGACCTCGATTTAGCTATGAAAACAAACAGTTCTCGAAATTTTTTTTATTGATACCTACTTATCTTATTGATACCTACACCTTGTACCATTCAACTTTTGTTCTAAACTTTTTTTTGTCAGACGGCTGTAAGTAGGAGAAAAATCGTATGTCGCGTTACAGGAAACATATATGTACGTAATGGAATCGATTTATTCGGATCGAGACGGTTTCTCCCCGAGATGAATCGGTGGCCAATCGGTAGGATAAAAACGCGCGAGACAATGGTTTCACGGTCGTAGAGTTTCTCCGTGTCGACTGTCGCGGGTCGACTCTCGCGGTTAATCACGCTTAATACTTAATCAAAGTACTCGGGAGATTGAGATACGGCGGCTCAGCGGCTCTGTCTCTTGTGCGCGGCGATTCGAGGCCGCGAACCCGCGGCGACGATCGAGCAAGCGGGATGGAGATATCTCGTAGCCGGCAGTGACGCATAAATCTGCGCTCGCGTTCCCCTGTATACGCGCGTTTAATTGCAGTGCACCGATGCATCTGCGAGCGGGGCACCGCCTCGTCGCGCCGAGACGTCAGTTGCGCTCCGAACCACCGCTTCGAGAGAGAGACCGAATCATCGCGTCGCCGCTGCTGCTGTTTCTCTGTCCGGCGGCTGGTAGATCGCCGCTCGATAAAAATGCGACGCGCTCGTGCACGCTCCGATCCGAGCGCTGAATTTATTCGACAAAAGTGTCGATCTTTCGGTCGTATGGTTGGTTTGCGTGGTTCGAGGGCTTTGGTGAGAAGAATTATGAAGCTTTTTCTTTTCTCTTCTTTTCTCTCTTTTTTTTTTTGTTTCGTTTCCGCGCCGAGAGTCGCGGAGATTCGTTTGAGCGTAAATTATAGAGTTACTTGTCGAGGGATTTTTAAAACGCGAAGGGGACGATCGCGAGAAAGCAGCTTGCGTTCGAGGCTCGTTCTTCAATCTTTGCTCGAGCTGTTTGATCGAGCAGGAACATTTTGACTCTTTCAACCAGTGATTCTCTGGAATTATTTCTCCAGTGTATTGTAAATACACTGCGCAGTACTTGAAAATGATATTATTGCGGAAAAATAAACTGAAAGTGATGGTAATGATCTTCGCGAAGAAACTCCGGTCTGGTTTTCTCCTAGTCTATAAAAAAGGAAGAGAAAAACGTCGTAACGCTCGGGACGATTCGCGGGATCGTAACGACCACGGAAACAGCTTCGACTTCCGCCGATTCGCCTTTCTTGTCACGCGATTTCGTCGGAATAGGTGTAGTGGCGAGCGAGGAGGGGCAAGAAACAAACGAGTTGTATCGACGACAATAGCGTTCTTGGAAGTTGGAGGGCTTTCAAAACTTGTCAAATAGTCGTTCTCACGGTAAGAAATATCCTGCGATGGCGAATTTGATATAAATACCAGGTTACTTGAGGAACAATTCCGAGAGACGAGTGTTCTCGAACTTTATCAAACGACTGATGTATCTCTTCGTTCCACACTTTTACGGACTCGTTCACGATGTTGACATTCGGAGCATGGTTCGTCATCCTGATGGAAGAAATCAGGTTAATTGATGTTAATTGCCATTTCGAAATAAACACGTACTCTTAATTGCACTTTGTTTTTTTCGAATGTTCCACTTTGTTCGAGTCTGCTTGTTGAACGTGTCGTTTTCGAGTCGACGTTTCGGATAAATATGAAAGGAAAAAAAAAGAAAAATAGCACACGTGTGTCAACAAACGAATGAAAATGTCTCCTCCCTCGCGACGCGTGCAAATACGAGATGTATATGTAGAGCAGTCTCGTTGCAACGATCTCGAGTTTAAAATCGACGCGAAAAGGCTCGCGCGAGCATCCTCGAAGGCCTCGTTTTTCAGACGAGAGTCCAGCAATTTCTTCTTACTTCTCTTCCTTCTTCCCTTTCCTCCTCTCTCTCTCTCTCTCGTCTTTCCCCCTTTTTCCTGCTCGTCTACGTGCTTCCTTCTTTTTTTTTTTCTTTTTTTCTTTATTTCACCTTTATTCGTCGGCTCGTCTTTCAAAAAGACCGGCCGCGTCCCGAGGTCACCGTTAAGGACACCGTTGAAATCGTTCGCGCGAAATGCTCGCGCCCCGTGCGCTCTCCGCATAAATCCTTCCCCTTTGAGATACGAAAGTGGGCTGTACTCGGGTCGCACCTACCTTTGCAGCCGTAATCTAGGCGCTCTTCGAGTGGAGTGCCCCCGAGTGAAGTGCGTTTCACTGTATTGTGCAACGACCGCGCCGGATTCGCGGCTCGCAAAGTCCGCATTCGCCGTTTTCCACCCTCGCGCCGCGTCTTCTCCGCCTCGCTCAGCTGAATATCACCTTCGACGCCGAACGCTCGAAGACCAACGCCACCGCACGGCATGATTTTCTTCGGCTTCTAACGAGCTTCCCTTTTTTCTTCTTTTTTTTCTCTCCCAAGGCAAAACCGCTTTGTTGGATAACAGTCGTGCATATATTCTTCCTCTCTCGCTCGAACTACAAATTTCGAGTCGAATGTGAATTTGAACTTGTGGTTGAAAATTTGAGCAAGAATTTGGATGGAGTTTGGTTAGTGTTTAAAAACATTCCAGACATTTTCTTGGTCGGTATTGTAGAAATTAAATATAATTGCATTAATGATAATGCTGGTGATTAAACAATGAGTACAAATTGATAATTAATAAATCCGGTCACCATTAAAAAAAAAACTTGTTTTTACAACTTAATCGACACTGTCTCCGAAACTCAATCTACTCTGTTCTGCTCCCCGATCGACTCTCTTTTTTTTTTAAAAAACATTCATACTTTCTTTCTTTTCACGCATTTCTACAATCGGCAATCACTACAGGTCATTTTTGATATAAAATAATAACTTAATGACGACCTATATGATAATACCTACGGTATATGGTAAAACCTACGTTGCTACAGTATTAATCCTACCGTTGTATTAGGATAAGATAGAATTATTCGAATGCACAATATTTTTCTGTTCTTTCATTATTATATTAAAAACTAATCGCGTTTCATAACATACAAGTTTGATCATTCTGCGCAAACTTCAACGTTCGATTTTATTTTAATTTGAAGCTCTTTATTAGTTGATCCAAAAAAAAAAACTAAACCTTGCCTTGTTTCTACCGAGCTTTGTTTCATTTCACATTTCTCTTAATCACCATAAAAGTCTCGCTTTTACCAAACATCATCTTTCAAACACAAGTTGCAATCTTCGAACGTATCGTACAACGAAATACATCTGTCTCTCTGCTGGCCAGCCATCTCCGAATTGAATCGATCAAACTCCATCTGTATCGTCGAACGATACAGATTTTAAGTTTCTCTTCAATCTTTCCTCGCCGAGTCTCAAGTGTACAACGATCGACGGAGTTCTAAACGAGTCAGCGCAATTCGTTCTTGATCGGGAGTGTGTCCGACCGCGATAACCGCGTCGCTTTCCCCGATGAAAACTTGAGAAGACCTTCTTTTCCCCGGGAAAAAGAAGATCGCGCGGCCTGACGGCGGTCAGAGTCGAATGGGCCGAAAGTATTATTGGAGAAGTTGGAGACTGCCGCGGCGATTTCTTACCGAAGTCGTATGAAGTCGGTTCGTTCTGTTTTCCACGGGAGAGAACGCCAGTTTAGTCACAGTTTGTGGACACGATGCGTGCGTAGCTTGACGTGTGCGAGATTACGTCCCTGTACGGACTTGTATAACGTTTCGGGTAAAGAGATGATAAGAAGCTAGGTACGATCAAACTCCGTGAAACGGGGGAAGCGAATATTTAACGAGACCGAAGTAAAACGTCGAAATATTGCAAAGAATATTTCAGCAACAATTTCTTACGAACTTCGTTGCGAACCTTATGCTCTTTCGCCGCATGATACACGACGAACAACAAATGCATACATGTTCGATGGCGGGAAGGAGGGAGAAAGATGAGAGTTTCTTCGAGTTTTCTCGAGTCACTCGCGAGCGAAGTGCCGCGATCGTATTAATGTAAAACAGGTCGGTAAAGTGTGTACACCCGGTTAGAGTCTTGGCACGGGAAATCGTCGAGGTAGCACTCTTCGAAGGTGGCCGCCTTCGCGAAACAAGGCTGCGAAGAAAAAGGAACTAGGTTACGCCGATATCGTCGCTTAATCTACGACCTACAATTCCTCTTCTTCCGCCACGGTCTTTCATTTTACACGCCGTGCACCACTCCTCTCTATCGCCCGCTCCCTCGACAATCCTCCTTGTCTCCTCCGAGAGCATTGTTTCCCCTTCTGTTCTCAATTATGAAGGTAAACTGCGCGACGGAAAATCAAGAAACTCGAGCTTCGTCCGGGAACCGGAGCGATACGAAACGGTCTTTTCCCTTGTTCAAACAGACAGACAGACAGACAATCGTTGGCATTTTCGCGTCGGAGAATAGTTGGTTCGCGTTCGCGCAGGGCCGTGGCGAGACGTCGTTCCAGATGGCCGAGCGATATCAACGACGATCGCGGAACGGATGGACGAGAGAGGCAGAAAGTGTCAGAACGGTGAGATCGCTCGGATGAAACACGCGAAAAGTATGCAAATCATAATGAACACGATCTCCGGCCCCGTTCGCATCTGCGCCGCGTGGTACACGCGCGAAACGCGTCCTCGCCTCCATTCGCCAGACCCCTGTTTCGCCGTTTCGCATACTGATTCAGTTCGTCGCTCGTCGTTTTTCAGAGGTGAAACGAACCGCCTGGTGGGACCGCCAGCTGTCTTCCGCCGACAAACATCGGCAAACACCGCTTGTGTTTTCTTCGGGCAACCTTTACTCCCCGCGATCTACTTGCACGGGCAAACTGATCCAAAGGGTTTCCCCTTTGGCACAGATTAAGACGCCTTAATGGATAACGAAGTTGCCGGCGTATCGAGGAAACACGATGTCGATAGCGTTCGTGGTTGAAGGCTTGGGAAAGGACCGCCGAGTGTGTACTCTCTGCTGTTGTCGCTCCTCTCCAGAAAGATGACAGCACGGAGGCAACATATTGAGACCTGCAATCGTCTCCGGCCACCGATATAACACGGATCCAAACACTTTTACGACACGCTGCGATTTAATCATTCTCCGGGTAATCTGTTTCTACTCCTCTGTTTGTCCGTCTCTCTTCTCCCCCGGATGAAACGCGCGGCGATGTAAAAAGCACGCGAGTAAAATAAAATTTATAATCTGACACGATCGACGAGAGAAGGGAGGATGAAACATTTTCCACTCGAGAGGAAGGGTTCCCATGAACGTTCGAATTCCCAAAAGAAGCAGCGACTTTCTTTTTATCGTGCCACACCGGTGGGCTACGCTCAACCGCGCGCCGCCTAGCTCCTCTCTCCTCGTCTCCTCTTTCCCACCCTCTCTCCTTTCCTTTCCCCCGCGCGAAAAAGAGACAAACACGAGCAAGGACCGGGATAGATCTTTCCGAAGCCCTACATGAACATCAACAACGAAGCGCAAATAAAAGTAAAAGAGTCGCGAAGATCCGCCTAAACGCGCGCGACCCGGCTCGATATAGACTTCCTACCGTTCGACGTTTCTCCATCCTTCCCTCTCGGCCCTCCTCCACTCTCGGTCGAACCTTTCAGTCTTTTCTGATCCGTGGTTTTTTTTTTTTTTTTTTTTCTAAAGGGCCGGCCGCGTGTGTGGGGGGCCCTTTCGACCGACTGCCCTCGTGTCATTTTGCGTACGTTCAGACACACGCGATACACCGACCCCGGTCGGCTTTGTATCCTCCTCTCCTTTCAACCTGCCGCGCGCTCACTTTCTTTTCTCTTCTTTCCTTCCCTTTATTTCCATTCTCCGTCTCTCCACATCTAGCAGCGTAATTTTCTTTTTCGCAACGCGGCTACCTCTTGCTCCCTCCCGGTACGATTTCGTACGCACCATTTCCTCCAGGTGAAGTATTTGTTTCTTTTTCTTTTATAATTTTAGCGATGTCACTTTGTCATCAACAAGGTACTCGTCATCTTCAAACGCAATCTTTTGGAAGATTTTAACACTTAGCCGACCGATCGGGGAGATCTCTCACTTTGACTAGCGACGCGTTTCTCTTTTTTTGTTGTTATCAGTTACTTGATCTGAAATTGTTCGCAATTACTTACGAACTGTTTCTATAAAGCACAATATATAATTGGTAAAAAAAAATAAAGTTAAAAAAAATACTGTTAAAATAATTCTTTTATTTATCATACCTTTTCTCTCTCCATAATTTTGTGGGGTTCATTAAAATTTTTTCTTTTATACTTTTATTTTAATTAATTATAATATTGCCTCCAATTATTAAAATTAAAATTAATATCAAATAATATAATATACAATTAATAAACCAAAATTAATATGAGTTAATAATATTTTAAAATTAATTAATTAAAATTAATAAACATTGTGGTTGTGTACCACAGTTACCTTAAATAAAATTGACCACTTAAATAATTTTCAGACTTCATTTATTTCAAATTGATAGTATCACTTGCGTTGCGAAAAATGCGCCGTGGAAATCGTACAGTTCACTGTGGCGCGCGCGGCCGGCTAAGTGTTAATATTTGTGAAATTATAATTTTCTAATTTCATTCCGTGGAGGAGCGAAGGGTGAGGAATTTTTGAGAATTCGTATCTCGTTCGCTTAGTCGTCATATACCGGTGTTTCGCTGCATCTCGTGCCGGCCGGTTTAAGGATTTACGTGTTACACGGAGAAGTAGCGGGTGGATTCCTTTGTGGGATGCCTCCGCTTCCGGTACGTCTCTATTATTTTGTAGAGAATCCTCGATGTAGCCGGCGCTAATCGTTACCTCGCATGCACGGTAATGTACAACGTACCGGTACAATAATGCTTTTCTTCCGTCGTTTTCTTTGCCGTCTTTCTTCTCGTCGAAAGCTTTCTTCTCGTACCTCGGGGAAGCACCAGCTGTCTTGATGGCGATATAAAAACGTCTATGCGAACGAGAAACTGGAAGACCATCGTTTTCCCTCCTCCTCCTCCTCCTTCACCGGTTGAATCATTCTCTTCCTGCGCTATCCATTTCGCTGTCTCTTCAACGAATCTTGACAACGTTCGAGCAAAACGATCGAAACGGATGAGGCACGAGTAAACGTACATTCGCGCGATCGGTCAAATCGGTCTTCTCAAGTGATTTATATACCTCCACCCTGCGCGTTTTCCATTCGCGTCTGTTTCTTTTAATCAACTGACGCGTGAGCTTGGAAACAATACGAACAAGCTAAGCTAACGTATCGCATCTCGCATTGTAGGAAATACCTTTCGTAAAAGATAGACAATGCTGCAGTGTTTAAAAAGAATTGTTGAACGCTCGATTAAGCAAGCAAATCAGGATAAAAAAATGAGGAAGAATGTGAATGGGTAGGAATATTGCGCAAATTATTATTTTTGAAAATGCAGATGACAAGAGAACGGCTCTGCGGGGAATGAAATTTTGTTTCGAGTAACAAAATTCGCGAGTGCCCACAAATTAGCTCTGTGGGAAATTTGTAAGCTACGAAGTTCATATTCAGTAAAAAAAATTATCAATAGTGCTAGAAGTAATTTCATTCAGTATTATGGCTTTCAATATCAACGAATTTGATTTATTCAAATACTTCAGTCATGTACTATATAAAATAATTTCTAAACTAATGAAAAATAATTTCATTCAATTAAGGCTTGATATGACGAGTTGTATTTATGCAAATACTTCAGTCATGTACTATAGCGAATTCATATTCAGTAAAAAATTCTGAATAGTGCTGAAAATAATTTCACTCAATATTAAGGCTTGATACAACGAGTTGCATTTATTCAAATGCTTCAGTCACATACTATATAGCGAATATCTCTAGATACGTAATGTACGAGCATAAAAAATCGTGGAAATTGTTTTCTAATTCTTATCTTCTATATCAGTTCAACTTTTAAACAGCAGAGATAAAAAAAAAGGAAAACTTTTCCGATAGCGTTGGTTCTTGCAACTGACCGATTCGATAATTGCCGGCGAGCAATGTTGCCGATACGACGTAATCAGGCGTCGCGTCAAAGTATCGCAAACAAGCACAGCGCGCGCTTCGTGTCTCGATGATGCAAAATTGTCCCCGCGAGGGATCTATCGTTTTCGATCGATTCTGATCTATTCCGCGGGATTAATTAAATTGGCTTATCTTGGGGGGAGACGGGGGAAGATAATAATGAACACACGCAACGAGAGAGATAGATAGATAGATAGATAGATAGATAGACGAGAGAGAGAGAGAGAGAGAGAGAGAGAGAGAGAGAGAGAGAGAGAGAGAGAGAGAGAGAGAGGGAGAACGGAGCCGCGAGCGTGCTCCGCGGTGTTCGCGATTCATCAAAGTCAGTCGAATGCATTTCGATGCTGATTTGCGGTGAACGTAATCATTCCCTTTATTAAATTCCGCTATCATTGGCCGGGGCTGCTGCAACTACGACTTGCCTCTTGATTCGGCCGCGTATCGAAACCAATCAGAGAAGCGTCCGAAACGGCGGTTTGCCCTCGAGCATGATTCGAATCGCTATCATCTGAAATTGAGCGCAACGATAATACCCTTGTTAATTTCAAACCCCGCTCTCGATCCTAGCCAAGGATGATCGTTCCTCGTTCATTGCCATTCGCCAATTTCGTCCCCGTAATCGTATTTTCCTCTTGCCGTCCGACTTTCTTGCCATCGCCACCATCAGCGAATGTCGGAATTATCCGCCGACGTTTCACCTTTTCTAATAACGAAATGTCACTTGAGCGACGTTTCCTTCGCCAAAAGAATGAGATTAATGTAGTTCTATTTCGGATGTCCAATGACCAAGCATCGCCGTGTTTAGACACGTTCCAAATCCATCGACAACGATGGATTTAATGTAATCTAAGAGCGCGCGAGATTCGTGGGTATGAACGCTCACGGATCACGTCGTGGAATCTAGTCGCGGCGATGAATCGTGCGTCCAACCGCGGAACGAACTTTACGATCGTTCGCTTTCGAGTTCGAGTTTGGCGACGGGCAAAACCGCGAGCAACACGCTCATAGACGACTGGTTTATAGGACAGGCGAGCGTAGTTCATAGGACAGAGGAGGCAGTAGGTACCAGGAAAGTGGCAGGAAGCTACCGGGGGGTTCGACCTAGAAAGCGACCTATATTTTAAGCATGCGGTTTTATCGCCAGGAATACATTAAGCGACACCGACCTGTTCCTCTGGTTCCTCTGGTCCCATACGGGACCCATACGGCCGCGCAAAAACACACAAACACGCCCGATACACACTGATCATTCAATGGAAATTCAGGTAGACCTTAACAATATACATGGTAAGTTGGCGCGCTTTATGGCGTAGCCAGCGCTACCTGTATACGCTCGTCTCGCTTACGGGGCCAAGCGCGTTTTGTCCGACAAAGGTACGGGAACGTCGGTGCAAGCCAACGGCTACAAGAAAGCATTTGCATACAAACGAATCACGGTCGATTTTTTTCTTTCTTTTTTTTTTTTTCTTTCGCCGTTACGCCGCGCTTTCCACGATCACGATCGCCACTGTCACCGCCAATTTCAAATTGCTGCGCGAAATTTCCTTCGGCTTGCCATATCGCCAAGATCTTCCAACGTGAAGAGACGAATTCTTTTCGGATATTTCCTCGACTTGGAATCTGCGTCCTAGCGAGTCAAACATATTTCGAACCGTAGGAGGAGACATCGTGCACCTAAAGTATATCCACCGATTGATCTTTATATCTCAATTTCATGTGGATTAACATTCGAGAGCTGTAATAAATACGCAATGATATGCAAATACTTTTTGTAAAAACCATCATCGAGATATTTCTAACGAGAAACGAAATTCTTTCTCGTGCAAGATTTTCCAGCATCTGATCTCATACGGGATCCTACGGGCACGTACTACTTTGGAAGATTAAATTTTCAGATTGAACGAGCATCGATCGTTCCCGATGCGATCTCTCGGATCAAAGCTCTCGCCGGGATTCGCCGAGGGTTGCGCAGCCTGCGCTTTCACAAGTTCATCTACTTAATTTCGGCGGTATTTTTTGCAAACGCGTTACGTAACGGAGACTGTTATTTTCCGGGCCATCAAATCAACGAACTAGCTTCGGATCCTTTGTAATCGGACAACAGGGCTTGGAGGATGATTACAGGCGAGAGCTGGGGACGTACGAGGTTTGTCTCGATTGCGCCACCGCCTGAACGACAATGACCCTCTTTGGTCAATGAATGACCATCAGTTGGTGCGGAGTAATCGCCTGTCACCTACAAGCCACGAAGAACTCTCTCTATCGGCCCGATCGAAACAGAATAGGTCGCGCGATTCAACGCGGATAAGCTTCGTTCGAAGATCAGCCCACTTGTCTGGCCAATTTTCTTGCACCGCTGAATTACCATAAACTCGCTCCCGGCGAGAGGAATTCTCTCTCTCTCTCTCTCTCTCTCTCTCTCTCTCTCTCTTTACCCGAGAGAAAATAAAACACTCTGCCAAGCGCTGAGAATTCGATTGTCCCCTGATTTCCGATTCGATTTTCCCTCCGCTTCGTTCGCACGATCCTCGCAATTTTTATCGGAGACAACCATTTTCGCGTGTCGCATAAATAATCGGAGGCTACGGCCGGAGAAACATAAGTCGCCCCTTCTTATCATTCGCGGCGGAATAATTTTAAATTATTCCGCTATCTCCGGGATTAAACCTCTTAGATTTTGTTATTTCATTGAAAAGCTTGAAGCAGGGATCGAGAAAAATTCAAGTCCCAACCTTTTGTGGGATTTTTATAGAAAAAAAGTGTTACTTTTCTGAATCTGTATAATAAAAGTTCCATGGAAACAAGTTATTTTAGAACATTCAATTAAAATCATCGTGTTTATATTCGAATACTATTCGTCGAATAACATTCAGCGTCAGCGTTTGCTGCAAATATTGAAAACTTTTTCAATATCGATGAACAAATTGTCCGTTCGTTCGTCCTACGAGGAAAATTTTTACTTTGTATTTTTTAAGTTCCGTTCTGCCTGAAACTTTCGTTTCTTCAAGAACATTTATTTATCCTGTTCTCGCCGGGACTTGTAATGCAGGAACATTTTTCGAAAAAGTTCTACGATCCGTGTTTCGGAGAGAATCTATTTAAAAGTTCCTTGACTTCTCCGTTCGCAGGTTTCAAACTTTATCTATTTTCGAGTCTGCCTGCTTCGAATCTTCGATACTTTTAATTTTACTTACTTTATGAAAGGGCAGAAAATCAATAAAAATGAATTTATATCACGTATCTTGGGTCACGTTTCTTTGCCACTGATTGATAGAAGTGTTATAATCTAATTCTGTCATCGATGGAAAATCTTTCAATTACTCTGAAAGAGAGAACTTTATCATAAAATTGAAACCAATCAGTTATCTCTCATTGTTAATAGAACGAAAAATGTTGTAAATCTGATATTCTAATTCTGTCATCGATGGAAAATCTTTCCATCAATTATCTCAAACGGGAGGAAAATTTGTTGTAAGAGTGAAACCAAAAGTTCGCGAAAATTTTTTGCGTGTTCTTCAATCAGTTCCTACTGACTCGGACAAAGTAGCAATCTCCACGAGAGAAGAAATTGCAATTCCTCGAAGCGGCACGACGTTCAGGCTATCGTCACTTATCCACGATACATTCCGGTTGAATGGTGTTTCGCGTTGACACGACGATGTCGTTGCTGGCATCAAGATGCCGGAGCAAGAGTCCAGGGAAACGATGTAATCCGGCGCTAGCTAGGTCGACGAAGAAAATAGTCGGAACGAAGGTAGGAGAGACGAGACGCGGCCCGCCTGCTATCACACTAATGTTGGTCGGAGTGTGGTTCTGTGTTCCGGGCTGGACGGAGTCGAGTCGCCGTTATTATTTTTCCTTGGACCTCTTTTAACCGCCCTGCATGGCTCTACCTGGCCTCTCTCTGGACAAGAGAGAGAACGAGAGAGAGAGCTGCTTTGGAGCCACGGGGTAAAATGATATGTTCCGCCGAGCAACGACTGTCCAACTATAAGAGACCAGATAAGACGAGATGGGACCGCGGGATACAGGCGTCTGTATCAATCTCCCTCTCTCTTCCCCCGTTTCGAACGATCGCAACAGGACGAAACGAAGCTTTGGGTTATCCGAGCGTGGACGGATGGATCAAATCGTGGCTCGACTATTTGGATTTACGAAATTCATGTGCCACCTGATTGCCATTCTTGAAGGATTCACCCAAAGATCTAGAGAGTCAAACGAGTCTCGAGACTTTTCACGCCCGAAATTCGTTTCCTCCGATCGAAATTCGCAGGGAAGTGGAAAGGGGTTTCTGTCTCGAAAGGGTCCCCCGTTTCGTCGTCAACAAAGGCAGACGGAGAGGAGTTGGTTTGGCCCGGATCGAAACCCGTAAGTCATCGGGCGAAATGTCGTTAATTACGTGACGAACGGCAGTAATCTGGACGACCGCGAATACTCGAGCTAATTCCGTCTCCGACCAAGAGAGCGACTAAGATCAGGATCATTACAGGCCGATTAGACCTTAAGGAATTAATTCAGCTATTGTCTGCGGGGATTTCTGTCCGCGCCATAAACCCTTTTGACTGGAGGGTAGGAACCTGCGCCGGGAGCTGCGTTCGCGCGAGAGAACGTCGCCCGCTTTTCCTATCTGCCGCCGCCTCCTTTCACCCTTTCCTTTCGTATCACCACGCTCCGGTTCATTTATTCTCGCCCCGAGCCCCGCAGGCTATTGTGATCACCGGTTGCGTGACCGATTATCGCGTCGTCGATCGCTGCCGGGGATTTTAAATCTGCGAATCGGTCGTTTAATTTCTGTTACGCAACTGGGGATCCGTTTGCCAATTTCCCGGCTGATCGCCGAGGCCCGCGACGCGACGACCGCTCTAATAATGGAACAAAGCGACGCCAACCGCGATGGATTCCAGACGTGACGCCACCCTCGAATTAGACGATCACGATATTTCCATTCAGGGAAATGAAATTTGACTTGGTGATCCTGCTTTTCTACCGGCTCGGAAATAATAGCTGCGCGACCACCGAGCCCTACGAGCCGAAATCGATCCTTGATATTCGCGTGATTTTAAACTGTATGTGTACAACGTTAGTATACTAATGTTAATATCATACGACCTCTTTTGCTACGGCAGACTTTGAATCGCGACAGAAAGTATATTGAAATAATGAAAACACTGAATTTTGCATTTCATTAAACCAACATTATTTATTTATTCGTACTCTGTGCTGTTAGTGCACATACTAAAAATTTAACAGTAACTTTAAGCTTTATTTTATAATATATTCAATAATCTAGTATTCTATTATCGATTAATTTATTACCACGCCTTTTCATTTTAAGCGTTAATTAAAAATGAAACAACTGTAAAATAATCACGTTTAAATAATATATAATTAACGGAAGATGCAATTGTTGAATTAGAATTCACTTACGTCTGATCCGATATTTTTTTTGTTGCAACTATTTGTCAACAATAAGTTGCAGCGAATCGAAGTAAGTTTAGCGCTTATAGGGGCCAAGAACAGCCAAGAGGCTAACCAACATTCAAATCGCGCTTGAGATGGAAATATTTTCTAGACGTAAACAAAACCAATATTTTCCATATCTTTTTTTCTTCTCCACGGCCATCTTTTTTAAGGGCTATATTCTTTCGCTAAGAACTTTAGACTCGAATACTTTCCAGTCTAATTACGAATTGCACGATCAATTTGAAAAGTACAGTGAGAAAACTGGCG
The DNA here is from genome assembly GCF_011392965.1 of Frieseomelitta varia. NCBI lineage: Eukaryota > Metazoa > Arthropoda > Insecta > Hymenoptera > Apidae > Frieseomelitta > Frieseomelitta varia. Next base: position 102,875 of record NW_025110353.1, read on the forward strand.
TTCGATAAATTTAACTTATCAAGATGTACAACATCTGCACAACCAAACGCGAGGCGCGTTCCGATCTCGATATAGCTTTATCAGTGTCGCTTTATCCCTTAACGACAATAGGAAAAGGCAATATAAGATAATGCAGGGAATAAAGTCGGGTTTCATTGCTTTCCGCGTCGATCTGATAGCGTGCGTTCACAGTGACGTTGAGTGGCTGGAAATCGGACGGGTTTAAACTCCCTGGGCGGCCTACGGGAGAAATTTAAGACGTCCATTGTTCCTGCCGCTCGAATTTACGGGGGTTGTAAACCGCTTTGAGCTACGACACGCTGCAACGCCACCACTACCACCACCACCGTCGTCGTCGTCGTCGTCGTCGTTCTGACATCATCCCTATCAACGGCCGCGTTTTAATTAATGCGTTCTGCATTTTATAGGATGGACCTGCATAGGAGAGTAACGTACTCCGGTGATCGCCGGACAAAGTACTCGTCCTTCGTTCATTCAGCTCGAGGACCATCTCCAGTGAAATCGAAATCACGGCTCCCGGTTGACGTTTGCGAAGGAATAAAATCTGGATCTCGATTATCCCGAACTCGAGTTTCGTAAGCGCGGTAGAATTTAAGATTTAATCAGCGCGAAAAGTTGAACGCCTGAAACCGTCGCTAGAAACAAGGTTATTAACATTATCTGAGCTTGAAGAGTGCTATGAAAATTCGTGCTGTAAAATTTAGAATTTGCCCAAACTTTCATAAGAAGATAAGTTTCGAAAATTTCGAGGCTGAGTTTATTAAGAAAGACGAAATTAAGTATATATATATACAATTTAATTTCAACAATTAAATTCTCTTATTCCGAGAAAGAAACGTATTTTTCGTATTTTTCGCAAAATGTTACTCGCCCTTCTCCATTGGGAACTCGCTGAAAATCACGCCACTCTTAAATCCAGTCGAATTCCCGGCGAATCGCTTTCAAGCGTCTCCTTGTAAACGTCTCCTAGGAGGGGTTGGCCGGGTCGCGTCGAATAGGAAGCGACAATAAAACGGCGACCTTCATGAGGTAATCTCAATTCGTCGAGCCGAGGGAGGGCCAAGTCGAAGAAAAGGCAGGACCCTCGTGGAAGCGCGAGAGGCACGCGTAACGCGTACCCGGGGATACTTCTGACAAGGGGTGCAAAGTCACGGGCATCCAGCCTGGAGAACCTTAGCTATCTCGAAGGGAGGACCGATCCCCCGAGGGGCCGATGGAGGAACCGCATTCCGTGTAAGCGGACCTTCTTCACGACCACTTCGGCTCGCGAAATAGCGATGCCGCAAACCCTTCGAAGCGGATATGGACAAGTCGCCCTGCGGGAAATTCACACCCCCTCGACTAATCAGTGCGTCTATTGTACGAATCACGGTTTGTGAAAGTTATCGCCCTGATGGTCTCGTGACTCGTGGATTTTCCAAAGGTATAAGAGCCGGGTCGTTTATCGAGTATTAGGGTGCTGCACAAAATTTTCGAGATTTGTATAATTTAAGGGGGTATTCTAGTGCGAATGTTCGAAAAAATCGATTTTTTCTTTTCATATTTTTTAAGGACATAGTTTCAAAAATAAATCTCTGTAACCTCACCTATGTGAACTCTTAAAATTAACGAAGTTATGGTTTTTTTATTTCCAAGAATGCAGAATGGATTGAGTGATGAGACGACCTCTTTTAAAAGCGACTATGTTTGGGAGTATGCAGTGCCACTAATTTTAACCTTTTTTGTCCCAAAAAATTTTAGAACGTCGTTGAAATACGTACAAATAAACCTTGTCAATTTGACTGCAAAAGGTACAATAGTTTCTTTGCAAAAAATTCCCTAACAAAGTTAAAAAAAAACACGCACTTCACACTGGAATACCCCCTTAAAAGCTTTTACGTGGAGAGTGATGGCTTCGCCATGTTTTCTAACTATTCTCATCCGATTCTTCACTAAATTTGTAACCAACTGTGCATTATTGTGTATTATACTGTACTTTTATATATACAGGATGATTCACGTAACTTGCACACCAGATATGCAACTTTTTAATCAAAAAACTTTAGGGGCGTCTGAATGAAAAATTGTTTGATAGAAAAGTTGTAAGGGAGGCAAAATATGGCGTATCAATTTCTTGTGTGAGAAATTTTCAAGGTCACCTTTACTTTTTTAAATATATATCTATGTAGTAGTAGAATAGTTTCACCTCTCTCTAAATTTAAATGATTCGCAGGTTTACTTTGTGGGTATTTAAAGTTCAAAGAGCGGGAACGACGAAAATTTTGGTCTCGAGAGAGAGAGAGAGAGATCCTCGAGAATTTTTGTGATCGGGAGAGCGGAGCGTGTGCCCAGGATTGTAACAATGGTGGCGATCTTTCGGTGCCCCCCTTTTTTTTTCCACGCGTCTGCGCGACGCGACAAAAGCAACAAATCTCTTCTTTGGGAAACAAAGAGAGAGGTTGGATATGAACCGTTGCGCCACGTTCGCCCATAGGCTCATTGTTCCATCGGTCGCGGCACAACAATCTAGAAATTGTACGTTGGCGAAAACAGGCAGGAATAGGGGAAGTAGAAAGAGGGGGAGTGGAAATAAAAGAGGAACAAGGAAGAGCGAACGAGAGAAGAGAAAGGAAACAGAAGAAAGACACAGGAAGAAAAACGTTAAAGAGCGAACGATGAAAATAGCTCGACTGAAAAAACGATGAAGAGTATTACCGGGGTGCGCGAGATACGCCAAGTGTAGGCGTAATTACTCTTTAAAGAGGCTGGCTACCTGGCTGGAAAAGCGGGGACCCCCTCAAACCGTGACGTTTGTGTTATCGGAATGGCAGCGACGAGTAAGGGCGCAGGACAACGCGAGCCATGACAATACCGTCGCAAAACCCACCCTCTTCTTTTCCACGCGTCTGTGCAGCGCGACAAAAGCGGCGGCTTTCCCTTCTTCGCGGCCGCAAAGTGTGCAGAGGAAAGTTACCCTCTGTATGTGTGTGTGTGTGTGTGTGTCTAGCCGTCTTTCTCTTTACGGCCCTGCCGCGAATCGGTCCACCCGTCCACCCAACAATTTCGCCCTATGATAAACGGCCCTTTGTACGCCGCGACGACAAGCCGCCGCACCGTTTCGCGATTATTCCTGCCCAACTATTGCAACTCGCGTCGTATTTACCCCCGCCGAGAGTTTTCCCGGGATTTTCCCGTGTTCTCGAAGAGAATTGACGCAAATTTCAAGTCGCACGCGCTAGCAACACGATGGACTCGATCATTCGCATTCGTCAGTTGACCCTTCACGAGGCAATTGTTGAAAAATTATATGAACTGATGCAATTCAGCTTCGGAAATTATATTTACGATCATTGCATGTAACTGCGTGTAACGATGTAATCTAAATTGGATGTAACAGTCGCGTTCGGAATGAAGTTTGAAAAACAAAAAAAAAAAAAAAAAAAAAAAAAAAAGAAAGAAAAAGAGAAAAATATATGAAAAGGTTAATTACGTTTCACGCCATTGCCTTTGTCACCGAACGTTCGAAAACGCGTTACAACAAGGAAATCCGATTGAAAATATCGTACCGTGTTATTGCACGTATATACACGAGATATAGTTTTAAATTTCGAAAAAGAGATTTTTCAAATCTGCCGTAGATTTGTGCGTGCGTGCGTGCGTGTGTGTTTTTTCTTTTTTCATATTTTCCTTTTTTTTTCTTTTGTACAGGCGAATCGATGTTCCGCGATAAATTTCGTTAGCTGTCTCTAGGCGGGCAGTAAGCGAGTTTCCCCCTCCCCCCTCTTCGATTTCTTCTCCTAGTGGACGAAAATTAGCCGCGCTGACCGATGGTGGAGCACATTCGAAACGAGAGGAGCCCGTTTACGAACGTTTGCGCTCGTCTCCGATCGTGATTGCAGGAAAAAATTCGCGAAAAGGAAAATGTGTTTGCCTGGCCGTTTTCACTGCGCTCGTAAAATCGTCGCACGACCGAATGCAATCAGGCTGGATTAAACGTTGATACTTTCCAGCTACCAGCCAATTCTCTCTCTCTGTACCGCTCCACCCTCCCCTTCATCCCTCTTTCTCCGTTTCTCGCGCTCCCTCTTTCTCTCTCTCTCTCTCTCCTTCTCGCACTCCACTCTTCCTTCTTGTTCGCTGCGGTAAATCTAACGCGGCGACCCGCGAACTGGGTCAACGGGGATCGCACGGTTTCACGGGTGGCTGACATTTAAACAGCGATTCGATTGCGAACGAGAGATTTTTGAATTGGATATCCGACGAAATTAGAGGCTGCCCGAGGTATAACGTCGATACGCGTTTGCACGGGTCTCGTTCGGCATCTCCCTGCCCCCGTGAGTTCTCCGTATCTTTCTCAACGACGCGGGGATGAGTCGGAACGTGTAAACGAATATACGAGTTTCCGTCGCGACCTCGCGAATCTATGAATCACGTTGCGAATCAGCCGGAACTAATCGAGCGTTCGTAAATCTTCGATATCCCGAGAAGAAGCCGTGAGAGTCGTCCGGAGGAAGAGAGCCGAGGGAAACGGGTCGTTTTTAGATACTTGAAGCAGAATGGTGAAACGTTTGAGCGCGCGAAAAGGTTAAAAGTACGGGTACGATTATAGAACGAGCGTGGCCGGTCCAGAAAGAAAGGCAAACCGAGCAAAAATAGCCGGCCTGCGCGCGGCGATCGATTGTTTGAAGAGAAACAGTCGGACGCCCCATGTGAAATTTCGCTAAACTTCCGGCAAACGCTCGATCAACGTCGCGAAAGAGGGTTTCAACTTCGGCGATTACGGTCATTTGCAACAAAAAAAAGAAAAAAGAAAATAAGAAGAAAAAGAAAAAGGAAAAACAACGGCGGTCGACGGCGTGGCTCCGAGGGAAACAGCGGAAACCGCTTCTTTGTTTCGCCGGTTCAGGCTACGCCGGCTTCACGTTCTCCCCTTCTTCTGTTTAATGCCTTTACGACGTTTCCCATCGAAATCAAACGTTCCCCGCGATCGAGAGTCGGATGATGCAAGATGAAAGACGACGGGGGTGGCTGGCAAGTCTGTCAGAAAAGGCGGCCGGGGGAGAGAGGAGGGGTGGAGGGGGGTGGGTTAAAGCAGGTATAGGTAATGTACCAAAATTGCTTTACCGCCGGTCCATTTACGGAGATGAAAAGCACTCTCTGCCAAGTACACCGGTGGCTCCCAGCCCGAGGTTCACGACAGCCCAGAAGCGTCGTATCCCGCCTCTGCCCTTCTGATGTTGGGTACCGGCGACGTCCAACCCCTCTCAATTTCAGTTTCAAGCCAACCCTTTCACCAATTTGCCGACATTGCCCGGCAGAACTTTCGGCCTAGCATTGTCGCTGACGTCGATACTGCGTAACTCCTCTTCAATCAAGCTAATCACAAACAAACGCTCGCTACTTGTTACGCGCCCTCCTCCACTCCGTTCCGGGGCTTGTCGACTTTGTCCGACGGTCGACGTAACTTTTCAACGAACGAATCGAATCTTTAATATTCCTTTCTCCATTTTCCCGATCGGATCGGATTCGATCTCCTCGGTGTCCGATTCGATACAAATTAGATCCGCGTCGGTTCCGCAGCCCGATCCTTAAACAATGATACCATCGGCGTTTAAATAATGATCGTTCGTCGAACGGCCGAAGGGTGATCTTCGGGATCAGGTGCGCCAAAGAAAACTACCCGCCGGAAATGGATTGGAGGGAATTTCGGAGGGCCTCGAGGTCGATTAGGGTGAAGCCAAACGGGAGATACGAGAGATTTCTCGAGATGAAGCGAACGGCGAGGCCGTCGACGTCGATTTACCGAACGCCGATTCTATTGGCCGGTCATTTTCTACGATCTCCTTCCCGCTTGATGTCCGTCCATCACGTAGGAACAATAACGCCCGACTCTGTTCATTAGCGCACGTTCGCTGCAAAATACTACGTTCGTATCCGAACGTTCAAAACAGAGTCGCGCCGAAATTGAATTCCTAATCGCCCGTTGGCGTTATTGAAACAAATTCGGCGAAATTTGTCGTAAACGTACAACTGTTCTCCTCCTCTCCACTCCCCCCCCCCCCCCCCCCCCCCTTCCACCGTAAGATTACAACCGGAATAACACGGATCACATTTCATCGAACGATGTAACTCGCGTCGAAATAGCCGGCGGTACGCGCTGTGTGTAAAAGTTGCGAACCGCGAAACGACCGTCAACTTTCGCTGTGCGCGTGGCCACCTATAATTCATGGACTTTTAGGCGGGAAATGGTTGCAACCTCGGTCGGACGATTTGCAAATCGGGCGCAACTCAGCGTCGAACCGCGTTTCCCGTTTGTTGGTGCGAAAACGATCCCCTCACCCCATGCCCAACTCTCCCACCCCCCCAAAAAAGCGTGTTTTTAGCGCTAGGCCGGATGAGGTCGTCGGATGCGCCGCGAATAGCGGCTGTTTCGCGCGAAAGATTTGTTCGCGTAACGTGCATTTTTTTTCTGTTTTTTTTTTTTGTTTTTCTCCCACTCTCTCTCTTTTTAGAAATTAATGGAAACTGAAATTGACAGGTGTCCAATTGCTCTGTGTTTCCATGGCGTACCACTATGCTAGTATCTTTATCGTTATCACAGGTGTTGTGTTTCAATTACTCTTTTTACATTTTTGTTTCGCGTTTTTTTCTTCTTCCTTTTCTCGTTTTTCATTCTCTCTCTCTCCCCGCTCTCTCTCTCCCTCCCTCCCTCGCTCTGCATGTTCTTTTTTTTGGTTTTTTTTTTTTTTTTTTTCATCGAACGTATAAAACGTTAAAAAAGCGAAC